>NW_022632185.1:0-15214 GCF_010015895.1 Lontra canadensis | reverse complement strand
TTTCTTTTATTAATGTGTTGTATCACATTGATTGATTTGCGGATGTTGAACCAACCTTGCAGCCCTGGAATAAATCCCACTTGGTCGTGGTGAATAATCCTTTGAATGTACTGTTGAATCCTATTGGCTAGTATTTTGGTGAGAATTTTTGCATCTGTGTTCATCAAGGATATTGGTCTGTAGTTCTCTTTTTGATGGGATCCTTGTCTGGTTTGGGGATCAAGGTGAGGCTGGCCTCATAAAATGAGTTTGGAAGTTTTCCTTCCATTTCTATTTTTTGGAACAGTCTCAGGAGAATAGGAATTAGTTCTTCTTTAAATGTTTGGTAGAATTCCCCCGGGAAGCCGTCTGGCCCTGGGCTTTTGTTTGTTTGGAGATTTTTGATGACTGTTTCAATCTCCTTACTGGTTATGGGTCTGTTCAGGCTTTCTATTTCTTCCTGGTTCAGTTGTGGTAGTTTATATGTCTCTAGGAATGCATCCATTTCTTCCAGATTGTCAAATTTGTTGGCATAGAGTTGCTCATAATATGTTCTTATAATTGTCTGTATTTCTTTGGTGTTAGTTGTGATCTCTCCTCTTTCATTCATGATTTTATTGATTTGGGTCCTTTCTCTTTTCTTTTTGATAAGTCTGGCCAGGGGCTTATCAATCTTATTAATTCTTTCAAAGAACCAGCTCCTAGTTTCGTTGATTTGTTCTATTGTTTTTTTGGTTTCTATTTCATTGATTTCTGCTCTGATCTTTATGATTTCTCCTGCTGGGTTTAGGGTTTCTTTCTTGTTCTTTCTCCAGCTCCTTTAGGTGTAGGGTTAGGTTGTGTACCTGAGACCTTTCTTGTTTCTTGAGAAAGGCTTGTACCGCTATATATTTTCCTCTCAGGACTGCCTTTGTTGTGTCCCACAGATTTTGAACTGTTGTATTTTCATTATCATTTGTTTCCATGAATTTTTTCAATTCTTCTTTAATTTCCTGGTTGACCCATTCATTCTTTAGAAGGATGCTGTTTAGTCTCCATGTATTTGGGTTCTTTCCAAATTTCCTCTTGTGATTGAGTTCTAGCTTCAGAGCATTGTGGTCTGAAAATATGCAGGGAATGATCCCAATCTTTTGATAACAGTTAAGACCTGATTTAGAACCAAGGATGTGATCTATTCTGGAGAATGTTC
Organism: Lontra canadensis; assembly: GCF_010015895.1. NCBI lineage: Eukaryota > Metazoa > Chordata > Mammalia > Carnivora > Mustelidae > Lontra > Lontra canadensis. The sequence continues at coordinate 14,046 of NW_022632185.1, read as the reverse complement.
CATGTGCACTAGAGAAGAATGTGTATTCCGTTGCTTTGGGATGAAATGTTCTGAATATATCTGTGATGTCCATCTGGTCCAGTGTGTCATTTAAGGCCTTTATTTCCTTGTTGATCTTTTGCTTGGATGATCTGTCCATTTCAGTGAGGGGAGTGTTAAAGTCCCCTACTATTATTGTATGATTGTCGATGTGTTTCTTTGATTTTGTTATTAATTGGTTTATATAGTTGGCTGCTCCCACGTTAGGGGCATAGATATTTACAATTGTTAGGTCTTCTTGTTGGACAGATCCTTTGAGTATGATATAGTGTCCATCTTCATCTCTTATTATAGTCTTTGGTTTAAAATCTAAGTGATCTGATATAAGGATTGCCACTCCTGCTTTCTTCTGATGTCCATTAGCATGGTAAATTCTTTTCCACCCCCTCACTTTAAATCTGAAAGTGTCTTCGGGTTTAAAATGATTTTCTTGTAGGCAACCTATAGATGGGTTTTGTTTTTTTTATCCATTCTGATACCCTGTGTCTTTTGATTGGGGCATTTAGCCCATTTACATTCAGGGTAACTATTGAGAGATATGAATTTAGTGCCATTGTATTGCCTGTAAGGTGACTGCTATTGTATATTGTTTCTGTTCCTTTCTGATCTACTACTTTTAGGTTCTCTCTTTGCTTAGAGGACCCCTTTCAATATTTCCTGTAGAGCTGGCTTGGTGTTTGCAAATTCTTTCAGTTTTTGTTTGTCCTGGAAGCTTTTAATCTCTCCTTCTATTTTCAATGATAGCCTAGCTGGATATAGTATTCTTGGCTGCATGTTTTTCTCGTTTAGTACTCTGAATATATCATGCCAGTTCTTTCTGGCCTGCCAGGTCTCTGTGGATAAGTCTGCTGCCAATCTAATATTTTTACCATTGTATGTTATAGACTTCTTCTCCCGGGCTGCTTTCAGGATTTTCTCTTTGTCACTAAGACTTGTAAATTTTACTATTAGGTGGCAGGGTGTGGACCTATTCTTATTGATTTTGAGTGGGGTTCTCTGAACCTCCTGGATTTTGATGCTTGTTCCCTTTGCCATATTGGGGAAATTCTCTCCAATAATTCTCTCCAATATACCTTCTGCTCCCCTCTCTCTTCTTCTTCTGGAATCCCAATTATTCTAATATTGTTTCGTCTTATGGTGTCACTTATCTCTCGAATTCTGCCCTCATGGTCCAGTAGTTGTTTGTCCCTCTTTTGTTCAGCTTCCTTATTCTCTGTCATTTGGTCTTCTATATCACTAATTCTTTCTTCTGCCTCATTTATCCTAGCAGTGAGAGCCTCCATTTTTGATTGCACCTCATTAATAGCTTTTTTTATTTCAACTTGATTAGATTTTAGTTCTTTTATTTCTCCAGAAAGGGCTTTTATATCTCCCGAGAGTGTTTCTCTAATATCTTCCATGCCTTTTTCGAGCCCAGCTAGAACCTTGAGAATAGTCATTCTGAACTCTAAATCTGACATATTACCAATGTCTGTATTGATTAGGTCCTTAGCCTTTGGTACTGCCTCTTGTTCTTTTTTTTGTGGTAAATTTTTCCGCCTTGTCATTTTGTCCAGATAAGAGTATATGAAGGAGTAAGTAAAATACTAAAAGGGTGGCAACAACCCCAGGAAAATATGCTTTAGCCAAATCAGAAGAGATCCCAAATCGTGAGGGGGGGGGGGGAAGGGGATAAAAAGAGGTTCAGAAAGGAAAAAAAAAAAAAAGAAAAAAGAAACAAATAAAAAAAGAAAACCAATAATGAAAAAAATATAAAAAGGAAAAAATATATATATATTAGATAAACTAGTTAAAAAACGTTAAAAAAGAAAAGGGTAAAAGTTTAAAAAAATTTAGCAGAAGAAGAGAAAAAAATTGAAAAAGAAAAAAAAATTACATTAACTGCAAGGCTAAAGAATCATGGGGAGAAAGCCATGAGTTTCGTGCTTTGCTTTCTCCTCCTCTGGAATTACGCTGCTCTCCTTGGTATTGAAACTGCACTCCTCGTAAGTGAACTTGGTCCTGGCTGGGTTTCTTGTTGATCTTCTGGGGGAGGGGCCTGTTGTAGTGATTCTCAAGTGTCTTTGCCCCAGGCGGAGTTGCACCGCCCTTACCAGGGGCCAGGCTGAGTAATCTGCTCGGGTTTGCTTTCGGGAGCTTTTGTTTCCTGAGCGCTTTCCGTAGAGTCCGGAGGACGGGAATGAAGATGGCGGCCTCCCAGTCTCTGGCACGGAGGAGCCGAGAGCTCGGGGTCCCACTCCTCAGTGCGCCCTCAGGGAACAGCGTCCAATTACTCCCGTCTGCCTGGCCTCCGGCCACGCTCCGAGCTCACCGAGCCTGCGACCGGTTCAAGGTAAGCCCGAGCTGTGAGCTCACTCCTCGGCTCCATCTCTGTAGCCGGCTTCCCTGTTCTAATACCTGCGAGCTCTGTGACACTCAGACACCCCGATCCTTCTGTGACCCTGCGGGACCTGAGGCCACACTGGCCCCGCGTGGGCTTCACCCCAGTTAAGCCTCTGGAGCGATGTCCCTCAGCGGAACAGACTTTTAAAAGTCCTGATTTTGTGCTCCGTTGCTCCGCCGCTTGCCGGGAGCCGGCCTCTCCCCCGGGGGTCTATCTTCCCGTCCCTTTGGATTCACTTCTCTGCCAGTCCTACCTTTCAGAAAGTGGTTGATTTTCTGTTTCTAGAATTGCTGTTCTTCTTCTCTTCGATCTCCCGTTGGATTTGTAGGTGTTTGCAATCTTTAGATAAGCTATCTAGCTGATCTCCCGCAGCTCAGCTGCTACTTCTCCGCCATCTTGACTCCTCCCCCGACAAAGCTGCTTTTTTACAGAAAGACAATTTGAACCAACATGTAAAAGCTAAGCCATTCCACATGGAAGCATATGTTTTTGTTTTTTTTCTTAAAAAACTGGAAGATCTGGGCACACAAGCATCTTTATATCTGTGTTGCCTAATAAGACACTACATGTGTATATTTTAAATTTACATTTAAATGAATGACCATTAATCATAACTAAAAATTCATCCTCTAACTCACACAAGCATGTGTCCAGTACTAAATAGGCACAGGTGGCTGCTTGGTTATCCTCTTGATAGTGAGGATAGAGAATGTTTCCTTCACTATAGAAAGATCTCTTGCCCAGCACTGGTTTTGATGGTATTTGCGTTCTCTGGTGTGCTTCAGTCTTCACCCATCCCCAGCTTCTTATATTCCTGCATTTCTCTCATTTATATCACCTGCTGTCCCAACCATCTGAATGTCTTACTTCTTATCTAAAGGGATTAGCCATGTAGGATGGTATAAGTAGATAGACTTAAATTGTTCTAACTGAAAAGATAGCTGTAGTTCCTTGGGAGTTGTTGAAGCAAATTCTATAGTGGCCTTCTCAGTTGTTGTGACTGAATACCAGAGTCTTGTATTAGTTTTCTCTTGCTGCTGTGACAAACTGTTATAATCTGGGTGGGCTAAAACAACAAAAATGTATTACTGTAAAGTTCTGTAGGTCAGAAGTCTGAAGTGCATCTCAATGGCAAAGATTTGGGTGGTGGCAGAGCCACATTCATTCTGGTGGCTATAGGGTAGAATCCATTTCCTTGCTTTTTTTAGGTTCTAGAGGCTGCCCACATTCATTGCTTGTCATTTCCTTCCATTTTCAAAGCCAGCAGTGATCAGTTGAGTTTTTCTCACATTGCATCACTCTGACACTGACTTTTCTTCTACCTCCCTCTTCCAATCATAAGGACCTTGGTAATTACACTGATAATTCCATAATCCAGGGTAATCTCCCAATCTCAAAATCCTTAATCTAATCACATCTGTAAAGCCCTTTCCAGGTAAGACAATATAGTCACAGGTTCTAAAGATTATGACATGGGCATTTTTGGAGGCTCATTATTTTGCCTACCACAAATTTCTTTGCCTTGATTGCTCTACCACTGTTCCCCACTTTTCCTAAACACTAAACCAGACTACAGAATGAGTCTATTTAATGACTTGAACAAGATTTAAAAAGAAATATGGGGTGCTTGGGTGGCTCAGTGGGTTAAAGCCTCTGCCTTCAGCTCAGGTCATGATCCCAGGGTCCTGGGATCGAGCCCTGGGTCAGGCTCTCTGCTCAGTGGGGAGCTTGCCTCCTGTCCTCTCTCTCTGCTTGCCTCTCTGCCTACTTGTGATCTCTGTCTGTCTAATAAATAAATAAAATATTTAAAAAAAAAGATTTGAAAAGAAACAGGAAGAAATACAGCTTCTATCATATTCCTAATGCTGTCACATTAAAAATGTTTTCAATGGAACTAGATGGATGGTATGTACATTACCACCATTTAGAAAGTTGAAGCACGGAAATGCTTACCATGGAGAGCCTATGGTATTTGGGGGTTATTTCCCATCTTAGAGAAGAACCAAACAAAATACTGTTGCTGTGAAATGTGGTGCTAGGGCCATTGCAACACACAAACTATGGAGTCAGGCACTGAGATAAGCAAATGGGAGTCAGAAGGTGATGTTCAAGGTCGAGGTTGTTCAACTATGTGGCTATGTGTGCCTGGAAAGTCATTTATCTTCCTTTTGTCTCTCTGACAGATAAGTAAAGGAGATAAACCTCAAATATGTGAGTGGGCTTCATCCAATCATTGAAGGCCTTAAAAGCAAAAACTGAGGTCTCTTGAAGAAGAAATTCTGTCTCAACCCTGCGTCTTCATGTCCCAAACCTCCTGGCTTTCCAGGATTCTGGCTTGCCTATGAATTTGAGACTTGCATCTCCTTGGCCATGTGAGGCAGTCCCTTAAATCTTTCTCTCTCTCTAAATCTGTTTCTCTCTTTTAATCTTTGTCCTCTATTGTTTTGGTTTCTCTGTGGAACCTTGACTAATACAACTACCAGGAGGTCTGTAGGGAGAATTGGGGACCATGAGGTTTGGGGAAAGCTTTGCTAGGGCTTGTGAAGGTCAGGACTCCTGTAGTCAGATCTGAGTTTCTTTTGTGTAGGCATGGCTTCTGTGCTTTGCATTTTAAGGAGAAGGGATTGGGGTTTGAGTCTCTAAAGTCCTGCTTCAGCAATACTCCTCTTTTTTCCCAGAATGAGGTGAGAACAGAATTTACTCCTACTCAGCCTGGACAATGAGAACAGAAGCCACCACTTAATATCCATACTAACATGACTTTGTTATTCTACTGTCTTAATTATCATGGCTTTATGTCATTAGGAACCTCTTTACAGGCACATGACTTGACTGCTCACTATAACAACACCCCCCAAATCTCATTAAGTCTTCAGTGGAAAGCATCGATGCGGGGGAGGAGAGGGTAGTTGGCACCATGAGATCCTTTGGATCCCTCACTGCAAAATCCTCCCTTTGCTGTCTCCACCAATACTGGATTGTTCTAGTACAATCCAATCAAGTCTCCATAGTGAAAAATCCTCCTTAAACCAAACTTCCAATTCTTTTTTTTTTTTTTTTAAGATTTTATTTTATTTATTTATTTTGACAGAGATCACAAGTAGGCAGAGAGGCAGGCAGAGAGAGAGGGGGGAAACAGGCTCCCTGCTGAACAGAGAGCCCGATGCGGGGATCGATCCCAGGACCCCGGGATCATGACCCGAGCTGAAGGCAGAGGCCTAACCCACTGAGCCACCCAGGCGCCCCCAAACTTCCAATTCTTAATACATTCGAATTCCTTCCCTGACCAGCCCACTGTTCCCCCTCTCTCCCTCCACCCCCCCTCCCCCCGCCACCCCTGACATTGTCAATGTTCTGTGGAGAGGTTTTTCTTCCTTCTCATGGTGAGCAGTGAATTTGGCTTTATCTTATCAACAGGCTGTGCTGGTTCTATTGGGGGAGGGGCACCCTTCCACAGAGGGGAGGAGATGATGAACTGGCTCCTCCCAGACGTCAATTACATCATTATACTTCTTGTCTGTAGGCACAATCACTTTCTCATTCATCTTGTGTTCCTGTCGTCTTATAAATCAGAGTAGCTTTGGTCTCCTACTCTATCCCCTTTGTTAACCACCTTCATGGGCAGAAAGGTTACTGAGCCTGTACAGCTCAGCCTGAGGAGACACAAATGTTTTCTCCATTTCTGCTGCTGTTTGGTGAGTAGACAGGTCTCAGTAGGGCTTCTGGGCCCCCATACTGGGTGAATAAATTGATCCAGCTCAGAGAGAGGTAATAGAAAGCTTGGTTTCATCCTCAGGTTCAAACCATGCCTTCTAATTCAAGTTTGCCAGCAATAAAGCCAGCCTTTTGACCCCTGCCTCACTCCTGTATCGGTTTTAATTATTTTAGAATCCACAGAGGGAAGAGATGTGATTGGCGGTTTTGTTTCTTGTTCTCAGAGCAGATCAAATCTGCCTGTAACACTTATCCCCTCTGAGTGAGCCCACCTTGCACTGCCAAATGATGACACAGACAAGCTGGAAATGTTAAAGACATACAGATGTTAGGTCACTTCCAGCTAGAATGGTCAGGAAGAACTTTGTAGAAGGGATGATATTTGAGTTAATTCTGAAGGGACAGTTCATTTGCGCTGGCAGAAAAGTGCAAGGAGGATTCAGAGATGGGTTGACAGGAGGGCCCTGATGGGTATGAGGGTGAGTCCCTGGAGAAACCGGGAATGGTCAGCCCCAAGGAGTATAGTCAAGTCTGCCACCATGGAAGGCTTTTATTTATTTATTTTTATTTTTTAAAGATTTTTATTTATTCACTTGACAGAGATCACAAGTAGGCAGAGAGGCAGGCAGAGAGGCAGGCAGAGAGAGAGAGGAAGAAGCAGGCTCCCTGCCGAGCAGAGAGCCCGATGCGGGGCTCGATCCCAGGACCCTGAGATCATGACCTGAGCTGAAGGCAGAGGCTTTAACCCACTGAGCCACCCAGGCGCCCCATGGAAGGCTTTTGTTGTAGCATAGTGGGAGTTAAGGCAGGGTGAGAAAAGTGGGTGAGAGCTAGATTTAGCTGGTGTTAGTGTTTTAAAAGTGAAAGGCACAATTTTGAAAGGATAACATATTGACTAAAACGAAATTGGAAATAATTCTTCAAACCTGCAGCAAGGAGGGCATTTTAAACCAATTAGTTCTAGAATCTTGGATTATTTTGTTTTCTCTGGTTGCTCACTGAAGGTAGGGTACCCCCCACCGAGTTTGTAATTCTCTCAGAAGTACTTCCAGCTTTTCATCTAATGCCCATCCGTTGGCTTTCACACCCAGTGAAGCCTGTCTGTCTCCCACAGATATTTGAGAAGAGGTGAAAAATAATATAGTAATCACATTGTGAAACCAAATACCATTGCTATAAAATTCAGCATCTCATTGTGGTTCTGAGTCATGGTCACAAAGTGAATCAGAAGGATAGAATTACAAAATACTATTAAGATATTAACATTTCAACATTTCACAATTTAGCCAGTCTTTACTTTCTTAGCATGCCATTAACTTTTTTATTGTCTACAAACTTTGCATAACAGGTAACTATTTTTTAATCTTTTGAGATAAATCACCGATATGCTAAATTTATAGTTTGTTTGGGCAAATTTGCTTCAGGGTCCCAAGTACTTTCTGATAGGGAAAAGACTGAGACTCTTCATTAAAAGATAGTTTCCATGAAAAGATAAAATCCTAGTTCTCAGGTCGTCTGGGTGGCTCAGTGGGTTAAGCCTCTGCCTTCGGCTCAGGTCATGATCTCAGGGTCCTGGGATCGAGCCCCACATCGGCCTCTCTGCTCAGCGGGGAGCCTGCTTCTCCCTGTTTCTCTGCCTGCCTCTCTGCCTACTTGCAATCTCTCTCTGTGTCAAATAAATAAAATCTTAAAAAAAAATCCTAGTTCTATAGATATAGGAATTAACATATATCCAAGATTTTATTTTACTCATACATGAGAGAACTGGGAAAATCTTAAGCTCACTCAAAGAAATAGTTAAAAAAAAGACAAATTTATATGAAATAAAGAGAATTGAAATTGCAAATGGAGGTAGATGTTTTTTAACTGAAAGGATGAAGTCAATAGAAACTTAACTAGAAGAAGCAGAAGCTGCATGTGTAATTTATAAAGAGTTACAAAATAGCTCAAATAAATGAAAGGCCATAGTCTGATAATCCAAAAGGATGTGCTGTACACAGACAATGTACATTGTACCAGACAATGTACAGTTTTCCACTGGAACACAAATTTTATTCTCTACTGTCAACTCTTCCTTGAGGATCAGAGTTTTGGAAACTTTGATGTTGGTGTTCTTGACTGAGGAACTGGTATAGGGTAGTCAGGAAAATCCCTGAAAAAAGTTATTATAAAGGTAGAAAGTCATAGGGCCATTGAGAAGGGTGGTTCTGGATCTCTGAAGTGGGTTCCAGCCTAGCCTCCTGAAACAGACTTGTGCCCTGTGAAGTAGCTGCATGAGTGCTAGGTAGTTCCTATCCTTTCCAGATGCACTCATTCCTCTTCCCCCGGGCTGGGATGCTGAACTGTCTGGATTACATCATTGGGTTTCCTTGCCCTCTAGTTTCTGATTGGGTTTGCCAAAGACACAGCCCAGCAGGATACTGAAGGGTGAAGATGGGTATGCCCCTCCGTTGAATTCTCTTCCGTTGGAGTTGCCATAGGCTGCTTCAGACCTTCAACCAATGATCACAGCTCTTGCCCAGAACCATCTCTCAGAGTCCTCTCTGATTTATAAACTCCTCTACCCCCCAGCCCTTCAGGTATAGGAGTAGTAACAGTTCTCTACCATTACTTGATCTGGAGTCTTATGCTAGATCTCAGTTTCTCTGTTATGATGCCCATATTTTGAAAATAGTCTCCTTTAAACAATAACTATATGTTTCAAAATATATGCTAAGACTTTGAAAAATCAAAGGAATAAACTTAAAGGTGTGAAACCAGAAGCACTGGCCAGTGTTGATAAGGAGTAAGTATGATTGATTATTGCAACAACAATGGTGTAGGGGTGGAAGGCTGTTGAGGAAAGAACCTCTTGTCTTGCATCTGGAAGATCCACTGAGACCGGGCAGGGGTCTCAACCAATGACAGTATCTGAGAGGAGAATGCAAGGTGTTGGCTTTCTTTGGATTTTCCGGGTGTCATATTTAACAAATGTTTTACAGTTTGGTAAATTTAAAGCTGTTTCTAAAGCAACTTGCTTCTGATGGCAGGTTTCTCCAGTAGCAAGATGGCATATCTAGAGTCCCAGCAACCCCCAAAATGTGGTGAAACATCTGAACTAATCCTTTAGTTATGTGTAAGCATTCTAGAGAGTTTTGAGGATCTTTATGGGAGATAGGTCCTTAGAAAAGAGAAGAGGCTATCTTTTTTTTTTTTTTTTTTTTTTTTTGGGTAATAGGTAGGATGAAGGCTTGAGCTATTTTACCAATATTGTATTGTCTGTAATTAACTATAATATGCCAGGCTATGTTGGGATTTGTAGGTACATGTAGATTAACTTTAATTTGTACCCTAAGGTTAAATTAATATTTGAGGATAATTAATATTTCAAGATACCCAAATTGGAAATGCAAGTTTCAGAGTCTGCACAACCAAGTTCATTATTCAGTGTAAGGGATGCAAAATACTTTTTCACTGATTAAATGCATTAAGATATGAGGTTGACAAAGATGATTGTGTACATAGCTTGTCATTGCATAAATGGGTCAAAATCTGGTGAGGTTAGCCACTTAACTTCAGCATATTTCCCAAGACACAACAGTGAGCTCATCCGCACTTCCTACCCTCCCTCACATTGAATATGGAGGATTCTAGATGATCCTACTATAATAACATTACATTGATTTCAGAGTGAAAGTTTTTAAAAAAAATTTATTTTTATTTATTTATTTGTCAGAGAGAGAGCGAGCGCACAAGCAAGCAGAGTGGCAGGCAGAGGCAGAGAGAGAAGCAGGATCCCCACTGAGCAAGGAACCTGATGCAGGACTCGATCCCAGGACCCTGGGATCATGACCTGAGCTGAAGGCAGACACTTAACTGACTGAGCCACCCAGGCATCCCCCAGAGTGAAATTTTTGTTCAAAATAATTGTTGGAATAAAAATCAGGCACAAAAAAATGGGACTTCACTGAGCTTACAATGACAACTGTGCATTGGTCAGGATAGCTGGGAGATGTTGTAGGAAAAAACTACACTTTGAATCTTACTAGCTGAAAGCAACAAAGGTTTATTTCTTACTCATTCTTCATGTCCACTGAGGGTTTGTTTTCCATGGTTATAATTCTGAGAGTCTGTCTGACAGAGCAACCATGACCTAGAACTTTGCTCATTGTCTTGGAAGAAGGAAAAAGTGAGCTTTCTTCTTGAGGGTCTTGTATTGGCAAATATGAATCTATCTTGTGTCTAGAAGGCAGATAGTTGGAGATGTTTGGGTAACAGTGCCAGGAACACCACGGTTTGAATGACTTTGTTGGTTTTGTTAATAAATGTTCATACGAGTGGCAGAATTTAGCCCGAGACTTACTTTGATTGTAACCTATCACCAGGCAGAAAGGGTGGGGGAAGTGAGAACAAAAAGTCTTCACCTATTTTTGTAAGTGGAAACTATTGGTTTTTATTCACAAAATATTGGGCAATTATTGAATGGACAATTGGGAATAAGTCAATTTGAATCAAGTGGAATACTAAAAGAAGACATGACTTCCCACTGAGGAAAAGGGGCATACTTGTTCTAGTATTTCAGCTCATATCATGTATAGCCTAAATGCTTGATGATGGGCACTGGAGCACAGAGATAACACTGAAGACAATCTAGCACATTCCTGAGAATATTCTAAAGTCTCTTTCCCTCTTCCTTCTTTCATTTTTTTCTAGCATACTGTTTGCACTTAGTAAACATTTCAGCATCTTGATCATAATTCTATGGGATTTTATGGCACCAAAGACAAAGAGGGAAAATTTCACTTTCTCTCATCGGGGTATACAAGCAGGTGGGCTCTTGAAATGATCCCCTTGACTGTTAATGATTCTGAGGCACTATTTAAAAGTTCCTCTAGTCCCCAAAGCCATGGAATATTTAGAGAAACTTCTAAATGAGAGTTAATTTCTAGCAGGTAATATCCCTGCTTTGACTGCCAATTAACTGTAGCCTAGAGCTAAGCATATGATTCCGGGATGAAACTTTTTGTAACACAACACACAGAAAGCAATTATAGGTTTGTCCCCCCCCACACACCCCCTTATAACCAGTTAAGTGGTAGAGGAAATAAAACTGTTACTTAGTAATTATCACACTCTGCCCAACTTCCTCCATAGTTTAATAGGCATAAAATCCTTCTAAATCTCAAATTATTCAGCAATTTAGCTCATTTGTAACCTAGATAAGTTACCTTACATTTCACTCGGTAAACCAACCAACAAACCAACCAACCAACCAACTAGCTAAAATGTTGAAGTTAAAATACATAACATCTAGAGAGAGCTTTTCTCAGAAATGTTGAAATTTTGTATTTATTCTGAATATAAAATAATTATATTCAAACTCTAAGTGAGCCTTACCTGTATCATGACTGAGTATATGGTCTTATCAACTGCAGCCATCCTTTGGCAAAAAGGAATAGACACCTATGTGTTTTCCTTGGTCTGAATTTAAAAAGAAAATTGCTTGAGAAGTGGTTTGTATATTAAGAATCCATTAAATTCTTTTTCTTCTTGACTCTCAGAAACAAAAGTTTGCCCACTTACAGATTGAGTGATACCTCAGGTGCCTGGGTGGTACAGCTGTTCAGGCATCTCACTCTTGGTTTCTGATTCTGTGGTGGTCTCAGGGTCCTGAGATTGAGCCCCATATCTGGCTTGGCACTCTTTGCAGAGTCTGCTTGGGATTCTCTCCTCCTCCTTGTGCCCCTCCCTTTCCCTGTGCCCCACCATCTCCCTTGCCCCTTCTGGATGGTGCACTCTCTCTCTAAAAGAAATAAATCTTAAAAAACAAAACAAAAACAAAACTGAGTGACATCCAAAATATTGCTGATTTAAATGCAGTATTTCTGTTGTATTTTCACTAAAGGAACTACTAACTAAACTAAAGGAACAACTTTTTTTTAAATTAATATATAATGTATTATTAGCCCCAAGTGTACAAGTCTGTCAATTGTCATGCTTATACACTTCACAGCACTCACCATAGCACATACCCTCCCCAATGTCCATAACCCAATCACCCTCTCCCTCCCCCACCCCCCAGCAACTCTGTTTGTTTTGTGAGATTAAGAGTCTCTTATGGTTTGTCTCTCTCCAGATCCCATCTTGTTTAATTTTTTCCTTCCCTACCTCTCAAACCCCCTATGTTGCCTCTCAACTTCCTCATATCAGGGAGATCCAAATGGTAATTGTCTTTCTCTGATTGACTTATTTTGCTCAGCATAATACCCTCTAGTTGATCCACATTATTGCAAATGGCAAGATTTCATTTTTTGATGGCTGCATAGTATTCCATTGTATGTATATACACATCACCACCACTACTACTACTACTACTACTACTACTACTACTTCTTCTTTTTGCTATTCAGCAATCATTTATTAAGATCCAACACTAATATATCACATCTTCTTTATCCATTCATCTGTTGATGGACATCTAGGTTCTTTCCATTGTTTGGCTATTGTGGACCCTGCTGCTATAAACATTCTGGTGCACGTGCCCCTTTGAAACACTACATTTGTATCTTTAGGGTAAATACCCAGTAGTGCCATTGCTGGGTCATAGGATAGCTCTATTTTCAACTTTTTGAGGAACCTCCATGCTGTTTTCCAGAGTGGCTGCACCAGCTTGCATTCCAACCAACAGTGTAGGAGGGTTCCCCTTTCTCCACATTCTCGCCAGCATCTGTCATTTTCTAACTTGTTAATTTTATCCATTCTGACTGGTATGAGGTGGTATCTCATTGTCGTTTTGATTTGTATTTCCCTGATGTTGAGTGATGTGGAGCACTTTTTCATGTGTCTGTTGGCCATTTGGATGTCTTCTTTGCAGAAATATCTGTTCATGTCCTTTGCCCATTTCTTGATTGGATTAATTGTTCTTTGGGTATTGAGTTTGTAAGTTCTTTATAGATTTTGGATATTATCCCTTCATCTGATATGTCATTTGCAAATATCTTCTCCCATTCTGTCAGTTGTCTTTTGGTTTTATTGACTGTTTCCTTTGCTGTGCAAAAGCTTTTGATCTTGATGAAGTCCCAATAGTTCATTTTTACTCTTGGTTCCCTTGGCTTTGGGGATGTTTCTAGGAAGAAGTTGCTGCTGCTGAGTTTGAAGAAATTGCTGCCTGTATTCTCCTCAAGGATTTTGATGGATTCCTTTCTTACACTGAAGTCTTTCATCCATTTAGAATCTATTTTTGTGTGTGGTGTAAGGAAATGGTCCAGTTTCATTTTTCTGCATGTGGCTGTCCAATTTTCCCAACACCATTTATTGAAGAGGCTGTCTTTTTTCCATTGGACATTCTTTTCTGCTTTGTCAGAGATTAGTTGACCATAGAATTGAGGGTCTATTTCTGGGCTCTATTCTGTTTCATTGATCTATGTGTCTGTCTTTGTGCCAGTACCATACTGTCTTGATGATGACAGCTTTGTAATAGAGCTTGAAGTCTGGAATTGTGATGTTTCCAACTTTGGCTTTCTTTTTCAACATTCCTCTGGCTATTTGAGGTCTTTTCTGGTTCCATATACATTTTAGGATTATTTGTTCCATTTCTTTGAAAAAAGTTGATGGTATTTTGAGAGGGATTGCATTAAACATGTAGATTGTTTTAGATAGCATAGACATTTTCACAATATTTCTTCTTCCATGAGCATGGAACATTTTTCCATTTCTTTGTGTCTTCCTCAATTTCTTCCATGAGTACTTTATAGTTTTCTGAGTACAGATTCTTTGCCTCTTTGGTTAGGTTTATTCCTAGGTATCTTATGGATTTGGGTTCAATTGTATATGGGACTGACTCCTTAATTTCTATTTCTTCTGTCTTGTGTATAGAAATGCAATTGATTTCTGTGCATTGATTTTATATCCTGACACTTTACTGAATTCCT
>NW_022632184.1:0-15215 GCF_010015895.1 Lontra canadensis | reverse complement strand
AGATGCCCTTCAACAGATGAATGAATAAAGAAGATGTGGTCCATATATACAATGGAATATTCCTCAACCATCAGAAAGGATCACTACCCAACTTTTGTATCAACATGGGCAGGACTCACGGAGATTATGCTGAGTCAAATAAGCCAAGCAGAGAACGTCAATTATCATATGGTTTCACTTACTTGTGGAACACAAGGAATAGCATAGAGGACATTAAGAAAGGGAAGGGGAAAATGAAGGGGTGGATCAGAAGGGGAAATGAATCGTGAGACACTGTGGAATCTGAGAAACAAACTAAGGGTTTAGAGGGGAGGGGTGTGTGGGGATGGGTTGGCCCGGTGATGGGTATTAAGGAGGGCATGTATTGCATGGAGCAGTGGGTGTTATACGTAAACAATGAATCTTGGAACACTACATCAAAAACTAATGACATACTGTATGGTGACCAAAATAATAATAATAATAATAATAATAATAATAATAAAAGAAAAAAGATCCTTGATATCATTTCAGTCTTCTTATATTTATTAAGACTTGTGTTATGGACTAACTTATGATCTTGGAGAATATTCCATGTGCATTTGGGAAGAATGTGCATTCTGCTGCTATTTAATGGAATGTTATGTACATGTCTGTTGGATCCATCTGGTCTAATAGTAGTTTATGTCCAACATTTTCATATTAATTTTCTGTCTGTATTATCTACCCATTGTTGAAGGTGAGGTTTGAAGTTCCCCGATGTTAGTGTACTGCTGTCTATTTCTCCCTTCAGGTTTGTTAATATTTTCTTTATCTATCTAGGTGCTCCTATGTGGATGCATAAATATTTACAGTTGTTCTATCTTCTTGGTGTATGATCCTTTTGTCATTTTTTAAATTTAAATTCAATTAGCCAACTGATAGTACATCATTAGTTTCAGGTTTAGTGTTCAATAAGGTATTAGTTGTGTATAACATCCAGTGTTTATCACGTCACCTGCCCTCCTTAACACCCATCACTCAGTTACTCCATCCCTCCACCCACCTCCTCTCAGTTTGTTTCCTATAGTTCAGTCTCTCTTGTTTCTTTTCCCCCTCTCTGATGACTTCCCATGCTGTTTTTCCTCCCATCTCCTATGGTCCTCTGCCCTGATTCTTATATTCTACATATGAGCGAAACCATATGATAATTGTCTTTCTCTGTTTGACTTATTTTGCTCAGCGTAATACCTTCCAGTTCCATACACATCAATGTAAATGGTAATTATTCATCCTTTCGGATGGCTGAATAATATTCTAGTGTGTGTGTGTGTGTGTGTATATATATATATATATATATATATCTATATCTATATAGATATAGATATATATATATATCACATCTTCTTTATCCATTCATCAGTCAATGGTCATCTGGACCCCTCTTTCCACAGTTTGGCTATTGTGGACATTGTTGCTATGAACACTGGGGTGCAGGTACCTTTTCTTTTGTTAACTGTAGTCATCATACTGTGCATTAGATTACTGGATCTTATTCATCTTATAACTGAAAATTTGACCCTTTAACCAACATCTTTTTATTTCCTACACCAAGATCCCTTGGCAACTACCATTCTACTTTCTGTGTCTATGAGTAGGATGATTTTAAACTCCACATATAAGTGAATGCATACAATATTTATTTTTTTCTGTCTGACTTATTTTACTTAGCATAATGCCCTCAAAGTCCATTCATCGTCTCAGAAATTGCAGTATTTCCTTATTTTTTAAAATAATTCTCAAAAAGATTTTATTTTATTTATTTGATAGAGAGATCACAAGTAGGCAGTGAGGCAGGTAGAGAGAGAGGGGGAAGCAGGCTCCCCACTGAGCAGAGAGCCTGATGTGGGGCTTGATCCCAGGATGCTGAGATCATGACCTGAGCCGAAGGCAGAGGCTTAACCCACTGAGCCATCCAGGTGCCCAGTATTTCCTTACTTTTATGGCTGAGTAATATCCCACTGTATAAATATCTACCACATTTTCTTTATTCACTCATCTGTCATTGGTCACTTAGGTTATTTCTATGTCTTTATTATTGTGAATAATGTTGCAATGAACATGGGAGTGCAGACTTATTTTTAAATAATTAGAGACTTACAGGAAGCTGCAAAGATAATAAAGGAGTCCAATGTACTGTTCATTCAGTTTCCTATGATGGTTATATCTTAATGATAGTACAATATCAAAATCAGGAAAATGCCATTTGTATACAATGCATATGTATTTTTCTATGTCATTTTATCATATGTATAGATTTGTGCAGTAACTGTTATAATCAAGATACAAAATAGTTCAATCATAAATATCCCTCATATCACCTTTCCAATAGCCATAGCTTTGTCTCCTTTTCCCCATCTCTAACATCTGGGAACTACTAACCTGTTCTGTATCTCTATAATTTTGTTATTTCATACAGTATGTGATGTTTGTGATTGGCTTTTTTTTTCACTCAGTATAATGTCCTTGAGATCTATCTAAGGTTTTACGTGTATCAATAGTTTGTTCCTTTTTTACTGTTGAGAGGTATTCCATGATATGTTTGCACCACAGCTGAACAACTTACCCATTGAAGGGCATTTTGGTTGTTTCTGGTTTTCTGGCTATTACAAATAAAGTGGCTATGATGTATCATATTAGGTATTTATGTAGATGTAAATTTCTATTTCTCTGGGATGAATGCTCAGGAGTGACCCTCCCTTGTTTTTTTTCCTCTACACACTGAGAAACATCAGATTCAACCATTCAACCATCAAACTTAAATTTGAAAACTCCTGAGGAAGAGTATTCATTTTCTTGATTTTTGTTTCTTCCCAATGCTCTAAGCTTTCTGTATTTCTTCAAAATTCTGTTTAGAGAACTTCCTTTCACCATTCTTTTAGAGAAGGTGTGCTACTGACAGATTCTTAGTTTTTGTTCATCTGAGAATGCTTTCATTTCCACTTCATTCATGAAGATTATTTTCACTAGATATAGAATTCAACCCTCCTGAGACTAGGTTATAAATTTCCATAGCATCCTTCCTTTTTCAAAACACTCATTTCACTCTCAATCACTTGATTCATGTCTATTTTTACCATAAGACCAGCAATTCACAGCTTAACCTGAACATTAAAAATTCTACTGTCACGCTGTATATTAGATAAATTAAATCATAGTCTTTGGGCTGGGAGACCAAGACATCAGTATTTTTAAAAAATTTCCCCAAGTGAGTCCATCCTGAAGCCAAAATTGAGAACCAGTGCCCACGTCAGACTTAGGGTTTTTTTGTGTATTTTATTCTGTCATTTTTTGTTGAAATTAATTAATTGGAACTGACATAATGAACATTTATAACTCCACATTTGTTTAATAAGGTTCCAACTTATTGAAGAGATATTTGATTTCACAGTCCAATTCTCTAAAGCCTGTTGAGACTTACTGCATACTAAGTGTTGGGCATATTAAATTTAATAAGATACAATCCTTAACCTTGACTACCCCATAGTCTAGTGGGAGAGAAAGGGAGACAAAATATAAGTGGCTAGTGGAAGCCATAAAATTTTATATAAGGTACAAAGAGATGGTAGAAATGAACTTTGTCTGGGAGATGAGGCAGAAGAAGTATGAGCACATGTTCCCAGATAATCTTTTCAAAAATTTCATTTTATTAAAAAACACTATTTTGGGGTATGATTGACATATAAAACTGTATATATTTAATATAAAATTAATAATTTAATATAAATATTAATATACTTAATATATATTTAATAATTTGATGAGTTTGGAGATAAATATGCATCTGTGAAACCATCACTACAATCTAGGCCATATTACTTCCAAAAGTTTTCTTTTGCCCTTTTTATTTATTATTATTACTTTTGTAATAATAACACTTAACATAAGGTCTACCCTATTAGCAAATTTTCAAGTATAGAATACAGAATTGTTAACTATAGACACTAAACTATACAATAGACCACTAGACCTTATTCATCTTGATAATTAAAGTTTCATACTCTTTGACTAATACCTTCCCATTTTCCACCCTCCCCTCAGTCCCTGGCAACCACCATTATGCTTTCTGCTTCTATGAGTTTGTGTATTTTGGATTCCTTATATAGTGGTGTCATATAGTGTTTGTCCTTCTGGGTCTGGTATATTTCACTTAATGTAATGTCCTTCAGGCTCATCCATTTTACAAATGGCAGATTTTCCTCTTTTTAAAGGCTGAATAATATTTCTTTGTATGTGTATTTTCTTTTTCTTTTTCCCTTTTCTTTCCACTTTGCCATTGATAGACACTTAGGTGTATTTTCTTTTTCTTTTTCCTTTCCAATTGTCCATTGATAGAAACTTAGGTTGCTTTCTTATTTTGGCTATTGGGACTAATGCTGCAGTAAGCATGGGAGTGAAGATATCTTTTCAAGATACTGTTTCAACTCCTTTGCATATCTACCCAGAAATAGGATTTCTGGGTCATATGGTAGTTCTATTTTACATCTTTGAGGCACCTTCATACTGTTTCATACAGTGGTTACACCAATTTACATTCCCACCAAGAATGTACAAGGGTTCTTGTAGAACACCTTTAGTGAAGATTCAGAGAGGCTCAAATGATAAAATGATTGGTTCCAGATTGATTCGTTCTTTCTTTTTCTTTTCTTTTTTGTTTTGGTGTCTATGTGTGTGCTAAAACCCACAATTTAATGGATTCTCTCTTAAGTAGAAAAGATTTGAGATTGATAACCCTCAAGGATGAAAATTCTATAGTCCTGTATGGCAGACATGGTCCTTGAAACCTGTTGGGACTTCCTAGGTGCTTTTGTATCTGTTGCACTCCTCACAAAAAGCCCATGATGTCATTGGCATGGGGATTATTTTCCTTATTTGACAGAGGAAGAAACTAAGGCTCAGAGAGATTAAGTGATTTTCTTCTCAAAGCTGCATAGCCAGTTAATAGGAATGTGGGGATTTGAACCTAGGTCTCCTGACTGCCAGTCCAATGCTGTTTTCGAAGGGGCCATAGATTCATCTTATATCATGGATCAGGGTCACAGTCATGGAGAAAGTTGGAAAGCAGGTTTGGGCCAGCTTACCAAGGGCCAGACATTCAACACAAAGAAGTTTGGACTTTTCCTGGTTAATAGTGGGAAGCCATAGAAAGATTTTGAACACTAAGAGTGACTATGCTTGTTAACTGGTCTTCCTTGTCACTTCAGTACTCACTGTTTGGCACTTAAAACCAAGCTGACAAGTTAGTTTTACACCCCTATCAGCAAGTAAGAATGTAGTAGTTTGTGGTAAAACTGTTTATGTACTTTCTTTTAACAGTTTTTCTCTCTGTGGCTTTCTGCTTTATTTAAGGGCATTCCCATCATTTCCATTTGTCCTCTATTAGTGGCCAACCTTAAAGGAGACCTTGTCTGTCCTTCCACCCCCAACTGCATCCTGCCTTAATGAGAAATCTGGTTTCTTTAATTCTGAAATCAGATCTAGCTAGATTAGTAGACACGATCACTTTGGTCATGGAACTCTGAAATATGGTGATTAATCTTCTTCCTGAACATTCTTGTCAAATGCTAACTTCACCTCACACTTTCTTAATTTCTCAAAAAACATCTGGCATGCAGCTTTTTTCCCTCCTCCTTTCTACATATTGCCTAATCCTCTCCCCCTTTGTCTTCTATTTTTGCTACTTGGTGAAGAAAATGCTAAAAGCAAAATGAGGGTGTTAATGAGACAGAAACCTAATGTTGCTATCCTAGATCCCCACTACAGCTTTGTGGAAAGCAGGTTAGAGATTATCTCCATTTTATTAAAAGAGGAAGAAATGTTTCAAAAACTACCTAGAAATTAATGGGAGTAAATAATTTGGGGCAGAGATCCAGGGTTCTTGATGCCCTTGACAGTGCTCTGCACTGTATTCCATGCTTATTAAAGATGTAGACACTGAGGCTCAGAAAGCTTAGGTAAATTGGTGAAGGTTGCAGAACTAGTAAGCTGTGAAGCCAAGATATAACCTGTTTTCTTTCCCCTGTGGTATGGAAAGAGTCAAGACAAGAACTCCTGCATACTGCAGGACTTCATAGAATACTGCTTTTTTCATGTTTTGTAAACTTTTCATTTTGAAATAATTTTAAACTCATAAAATATTGCAAATATAATATAGAGTTCTTGTGTATTCTTCACCCAGCTTCCCCCAATGATGTCATCTTACATCACCATGGTACATTTTCAAAACCAAAATCAATATTGGTGCAATTCTATGAAGTAAATTATATACCATTGTTATGGGCTGAATTGTGTTCCCCACCCCAATTCATACGTTGAAGCCTTAACCCCCAATGGGGTTATATTTGGAGATAGAGCTTTTAGGGAAATAATGAAGGTTAAATGAGGTTTTAAGACCTGGAGTCCTTATAAGAAGAGGAAGAAACATCAGAGATATCACTCCATGTGTATGCAGAAGAAAGGCCACATGAGGAAACAGAGAGAAGGTGGTCATCTACAAGTCAGGAAGAATTCTCAGAAGAAACCAAAAGTGTCCTGACACTTTGATCTTGGACTTTCAGCCTCCAGAAGTGGGAGAAGATAATGGCAGACCAAACAGGCTAATATAACCATATTCTGTTCCACCAGTTTTATAAGCATTAATTTCATTTTTGGTATATGGTGCTGTATTAGTTTGCTAGGGTGGCAATAATGAAAATACCACAGACTGGGTGGCTTGAATCACAATTCATTTCTCACAGTTATGGAGGCCATCCATATAAAATCAAGGTGTTTGTAGAGTTGATTTAAATATGAGGTCTCTTTCATTGTTTTTCAGATAGCTACTCTCTTGCTGACAGTTAGCATGTTCAGCCCTCTGTGCATGTGTGCTCCTAGTATTATTCAGTATGTTCTAATCTCATCTTCTTATAAAAACACCAGTCAGATTGGATTGGGGTACACCTCAAATGTCTCATTTAACTTAATCAACTCTTTAAAGTCCCTACTTACAAATATAGTCACATTCTGTGGTACTGAGGGTTAGGACTTCAATATGACATTTGAGGGGGCATAATTAAGCCCATAACAAGTGAATGACATTTTATCATATGTATAAATTTGTTAAGAAATACCCTAAGATAAA
Organism: Lontra canadensis; assembly: GCF_010015895.1. Taxonomy (NCBI): domain Eukaryota; kingdom Metazoa; phylum Chordata; class Mammalia; order Carnivora; family Mustelidae; genus Lontra; species Lontra canadensis. The sequence goes on along the minus strand of NW_022632184.1, from coordinate 8,077 downwards.
GAACCATTCTGCCAGCACAAAGAAATTTTTCAGTGCTACCACTTTATAGTTACACCCTCCCTTGTCCCTAATAATTAATACCACTGATGTCATCATGATCACTGTAATTTTGTCATTTTAAGAATGTTACACAGGGGCGCCTGGGTGGCTCAGTTGGTGAAGCGTCTGCCTTCAGCTCAGGTCATGATCCCAGGGTCCTGGGATTGAGCCCTGCATCGGGCTCCCTGCTCAGCTGGGAGCCTGCTTCTCCCTCTCCCTCTGCCTGCTGCTCTGCCTACTTGTGACCTCTTTCTGTCAAATAAATAAATAAAATCTTTAAAAAGGCCATGCAAATACAATCATACATTATGTGACCTCTTGGGTTTTTTCCCCACTCAGCATAGTGCCCTTGAGATCCATGCAAGTTATTGCATATGTTAATAGTTTGTTAATTTTTACTGCTAAATTGTATTCTGTAATATCTGGTGTATCATGGTTTGTTTATCTATTTATCCATTTAACAATACTTGAGTTGTTTCTAGGTTTTGGTTATTACAAATAAAGCTGTTATGAGCATTCATATACAGATTTTTGTGGAAGTATAGCTTTACTTATCTCCAGAATAAATACCCAGAAGTGTGATTGTTGTATGGTAGTTGCATTTTTAGTTTTTAAGAAGGTGCCAAAATACTTTCCAGGGCAACTACACAATTTTACATGCTTAAACTGATGTATGAGAAGTCTAGTTTCCCCACATCTGCAACAAGATTTGATGTTGTCACTGTTCTTTATTTTTCCACTCTGACAGGTGTGAATTGATACCTCATTGTGGTTTTAACTTGTATTTTCTTAGTGGCTAGTGATATTGACCAAGTATCTTTTCATGTTTTTTTATCCACTTTCTAATCAAAATTTTTGGTGTATATTTTATTGTTGGGTTTGAGAGTTCTTTATTTATTCTAGATACAATTCCTTTCTCAGATATGTGGCTTGCAAATATTGTCTCTGTGTGTGCTCTGTCTTCATTTTCTTAAGATGTGAAAAATTTTTGTTTTGTTGAAGTAGTTTATCAAAGTTTTTATAGCTCATGCTTTGGGTGTCATATCTAAGAATGCTTCACCAAACCTTAGGTCTTGAATATTTTCTCTTATGCTATCTTCTAAAAGTTGTATAGTTTTGTGTTTTATAGTTAAGTTTATGATCCATTTAAGTTGATTTTCATATAAGATATGAAGTTTAAGTTGAAGTTCATCCTATACTCAAAAACTCAAAAAAAAAAAGTAATATGCCTGTTTCAACTTCTGGGGAATATGGCAAAGTAGGAGGACCCTAGGCTCACTTCAACCCATGGATACAACTAGATAATACTTTCATCAAAGTAAACAATACAGAAAATGACCCTAAAATGGCAGAATAAACTCCATAACTAAATGCACAGAAGAAGCCACATTGAAGCAGGCAGGAAGGGTGGAGCCATAGTTGGAAAGTAAACAGACTTGCAGGACTATTTGCAGGAGGGAGGGATGCCTTGGGCATGGAGAGGGGAGAGAAAGAGACACCACACCAAGAAGCCCAAATGGGGAAGAGTAATCACCAATAATGTTTGGCTTTGAAAACCAGAGAGGCCAAATTTCATGAGCTCTAACAACCAATGGGAATTAAAACCTGGACTTTAAAAAAAATCAGCAGACTTGGCTCCAGGACAGCTAGTGGGTGAGAGGAAACTGAGTCTCTGCCCTTAAAGAGACAACACAGCAAGCTGCCTGGGGAGATACAGCATAGAAGCAGCAGTTTTAAAGCTACTTGTGGCTTATGCGAGGGAGAATCATGTACTAGTCTCAAAGCACATCAAGAAAGGATAGAAATCTCTGTGGAACTCCTCTAGGAACAAAGGAACTGGCAGGCTCAATTTCCCTGTCCTAGCCCCCAGTGTAAACACATGACCACCTGAGAGACTTGCTATCTAAATTGCTAGCATTCCTGCCCTGCCCCTCCATGTTGTGCTTCCACCAACTGATGCCTCCTGACAACCTGGCTCAGTCCAGGTACTTCAGGACATCTTCCACAGAGGAACTGCTGTGTGAAAAGTTTGATAACATTGTCTTCTGTCCTCTGCAGACACAGGGCCTGGCCTGCAGAAGAGCATGGGGTGCAAAGCTTCCTAGCACTACTGTATTGATGCTCTGCTCCCCACTGGAATGTGCTTCAGCAGATCTTCTCTCTCAAACATACTGTTGGCCAGATCCCATACAGGGAAGTGCTACATGTTTGGTAGTTTGCATTCAGTCCCTACAATGGCCGGCACAACTCCAAAGTGACTCCTGCCCAGAGAGAGTGAAACATAACCACACACAAGAGTCAGATGGGTGCCCCAGCAGTGATTTGGAGGAAAACAACTGGTCTGCCTGCAGGCACTGCCTAAGAACAAAGGATATTCAAAGGACAATACAGGGAAAACGTCCTGTATTATTAGCACCCAGTTTGGTACTACTGCATCTATGGTAAATACCTGGTCTGATTCAACTCAAGCCCAAGGTATCCCCAGACTGACCCACAAGCACTGCAGGGACCAAACAACCCACACAAGAAGCAAAGGAAGCCATTGCAGATGACAAGACTGAAGGAAAAATTAGTTCAGCCACAATAGCAAGGTGGATGCATCACACACAGGAGACACACATAAAGTGCCAGATTCTGGTGAACAGGGAACTGCATCACAGGGCACCATAGGACCTCTTCTTCATAAGACCATTACTTTCAAATGCGGGATATGTAGCTGCTTTTCCTAACACAGAGTAACAGACATATATAATTAGACAAAATGAGGAGAAAGAGGAATATGTTCCAGATGAAAGAACAGGATAAAATCACAGCAAGAGACAAGAAAAACAGAGACAAGTAATATGCCTGATAGATAATTAAAGTAATGATCATAAAGATACTCACTGGACTTGAGAGGAGAGTGGAGGACATCAGCGAGAGCCTTACAAATGAGAATTTTAAAAAATCAGCCAACCAGAGATGAAGAACATAATAAATTTATTAAAAATGCACTAGATGGAATAGATAGAGCAGATGAAGCAGAAGATAGAATCAGTGACCTGGAGGACAGAGTAATGGAAAGAAACCAAGTGAAGCAGGTGAGAAAAAAAATGGAAAATGAGAATAGATTTAGGGAAATCAGGAATACCATCAAGTGTAATAACATTCACATTATAGGTATTCCAGAAGAAAAAGAGAAAAAAAAAATGGGGCAGAAAATTTATCTGAAGAAGTAATAGCTGAAAACTTCCTGAGCCTGGGAGAGGAAACAGAAATCCAGATCCAGGAGGCACCGAAATCCCCTAACAAAACTAACCCAAGGAAGTCTGGACTAGGAGACATAGTAATTAAGATGATAAAAAGTAGAGATAAAGAGAGAATTTTAAAAGCAGCAAGAGAAAAGAAATAGTTGTATACAAGGGAAACCCCATTGTATTAGGAGCTGATTTTTCAGCATAGTCTGTGGGCCAAAATGGAGTGGCATATACTCAAAGTGATGAAAAGGAAAAATCTGTAGCCTAGAATACTCTGTCCAGCAAGGCTATCATTCAGAATAGAAGGAGAGATAAAGAGTTTCCCAGAAAAATAAAAGTTAAAAGAATTCATGACCACTAAAGAATTACTACAAAATATCTTACAAGGGGCACTGAGTGGGAAAGAAAGACCATAAGAAAGACTAATCAAAGCACAAACCCAGTAAAAATAGGTATATCAGAAAAGTCTGTCAAGGAACTCCCAAAATAAAAGAATGTAAGTATGACACCATATACCTGGAATATGGGGAGAAGAAGAGTAAAGAATGGTTCAAATTTAAGCAACCATTAACTTAATACAAACTACTCTATAGAGAAGATGTCACATACAAATTGAATGGTAGCCAAGAGGCATGCAAAAAATAAATTGAAAAGAATCCAAGTATATCACTAAGAAAAGCCAACTATTTTTTAAAATTAAATTTAATTTTTTCAGTCTTCCAAGATTCATTGTTTATGTACCACACCCAGTGCTCCATGTAATACATGCCTCCTTAATACCCACCACCAGGCTCACCTAACCCCCAGCCCCGCTACCCTCCAAAACCCTCAGTTTGTTTCTCAGAGTACACAGTCTCGTGCTTTGTCTCCCCCTCTGATTTCCCCCAATTTACTTCTCCTCTCAGTCTCCCAGTGTCCTCTGTGTTATTTCTTATGCTCCACAAGTAAGTGAAATCATATGATAATTGACTCTCTATGCTTGACTTATTTCACTTAGCATAATCTCCTCCAGTCCCATCCATGTTGATACAAAAGTTGCTTATTCATCCTTTCTGATGGAGGCATAATATTCCATTGTATATTTGGGCCATATCTTCTTTATCCATTTGTCCATTGAAGGGCACCTTGGCTCTTTCCAGTTTGGCAATTGTGGCCATTGCTGCTATGAACATTGAGGTACATATGGCCCTTCTTTTCATTACATCTGTATCTTTGGGGTAAATAGTAGTGCAATTTTAGGGTCAGAGTAGAGGTAGAGGAAACCCACAGAACAGGAGAAGATATTTGCAAATGACACTACAAAGGGCTGATATCCAAGATCTATGAAGAACTCCTCAAACTCAACACTCAAAAAAACAGATAATCACGTCAAAAAATGGACAGAAGACATGAACAGACACTTCTAAATGAAGACATAAAAATGGCTAACAGACACAAGAAAAAATGTTCCTCATCATTAGTCATCAGGGAGATTCAAATCAAAACCCCATTGAGATACCATCTTACACCAGTTAGAATGGCCAAAATTAACAAGACAGCAAACAACAAGTGTTGGAGAGGATGTGGAGAAAGGGGAATCCTCTTACACTGTTGGTGGGAATGAAAGTTGGTACAGTCACTTTGGAAAACAGTGTGGAGATTCCTTAAGAAATTTTAAAAAGCCAACTAATTCCACGAGAAGAGGAAAAAAACTACAGAAGCAACCATAAAACAAGTACCAAAATGGCAAAAAATACATACCTATCAATAATTACCATGAATGTAAATAGATTAAACATTCTGATCAAAATATATAGGGTGATGTTATGAATTAAAAAACCCACAAGAGCCATCTGTATGCTGGCTACAAAAGACTTATTTCAGACCTAACGTCAGATGCAGATCAAAAATGAAGGGATGGAGGAACATTTATTATGCAAATAGATGTGAAAATAAAACCAGAATAGCAACATTTATAACAGACAAAATAGCTTTATTTTTTTCTGTTTTACTTTATATTTTTAAAAAATTTTTATTCAAATTCCAGTTATTTAAATTATAGTATTATTATTGGTTTCAGGTGTACAATATAGTAATTCAACACTTCCATACAATACCCAGTGCTCATCATGACAAGTACACTCCTTAATCCCCATCACCTATTTAACCCATCCCTCCCCCCACCCCCACCCCCCTGTCTGGTAAACCCCAGTTTGTTCTTTAGAGTTAAGAGTCTGTTCCTTGTTTTGCTTCCCTCTCTCTGTTTTCTTCCCTTGGCTTCTTTGTTTTGTTTCTTAAATTCCACATATGAGTGATATCATATAGAATTTGTCTTTCTGACTGAATAGTCTTTATTTTTTTTAATTTTTAATTTTTATTTTTATTTTACTTGTTTTGATTTTGAACAAAATAGACTTTAAAAAAAGACTGTAACAAGAGACAAAGAAAAACACTATATAATCCTTAAGGGGAAAATCCAACAAAAAGACATAACAATTATAAATATTTATGTACCTAGCATGGGAGGACCCAAATATATCAAGTAGTTAGTAACAAATGAAAGGAAGTAATTGATTATAAAACAGTAATAGTAGGGGACTGTAACACCCCTCTTACATCAATGGACAGATCATCAAAACAGAAAATAAACAAGGAAACAGTGGCTATGAATGACACAGGACCAGACAAATTTAACAAATATGGTAAGAACATTCCATCCAGAAACAGCAGAATTCACATAATTTTCAAGTGTAAATGGAACATTCCCCAGAATAGATCACATATTAGGCCACAAAACAAGTAACAACAAATTCAAAAACAGGGAAGTCATTCCATGCATCTTTTCTGACAATAATACTAGGAAACTAGAAAAAAAAAACACAAGGAAAAATATGGAAAGAACACCAATACATGGAAGTTAAATAACATGCTGTCAAACAATGAGGGTGTCAAACAACAAATCAAATAAGAAATAAAAAAAAATACATGGAGACAAATGAAAATAAAAACACAACAGCCCAAAGTCTTTAGGATACAGCAACCAATTCTAATCCCACAAAGAGTGAAATTGTGCTGAGGGAGGGTCATGGTGGGGCTGTGCTGCACTGAGGAGCTGGGTGAGAGAACTCCATGGCACATTCAGATGGAGATCAGTGACAGGTGAGTGTGGAATTTCATGTGGACATTTTGGCTTTAGCATTGTCTGTAATTACCAGCACATCTACAGTGGCTGCAGGGAGGAGTGTCATCCTTCGGCATCAGAAAACTCTCTAGTGAGAAATTCTTCATACAAGTACACAGCATCTTCTAGTTGGCAGGCCCTCCCCTGGTGTTGCAACAGACGTGGGATTCCCCAAGCAGGCCAGGCCAGGTTGAAGTTCAATCACTCACACAGAATCAGGGTTTGTCCATTTAATCAATATTATTGCACAGCAAAGACCAAATTTTTAAGAACTAGGCATCCTTTTCCATGGCTGCTGGTTTTTTTGTTTTGTTTTGTTTTGTTTTGTTTTTGGTGTTGAGAGGGTTTTAAGAGGCAAGTTTCTAGCCATGTTGGCCTACCTCAAGAAGCAACACAAATCTCAAATAAACAACATAACCTTACATATAAAGGAACTAGAAAAATAAGAACAAAGTCCAAAACCAGGAAAAGTAAGAAAATAATGAAAATTAGGGCAGAAATAAGTGAAAATTAATCAATGTGTCTTTGTTCTCATTGGTTTCCATGAATTGATTGAGTTCTTCTTTGATTTCCTGATGAACCCAAACATTCTTAGGCAGGATGGTCTTTAGCTTCCAAGTGTTTGAATTTCTTCCAAAATTTTTCTTGTGATTGAGTTCCAGGTTCAAACCATTGTGGCCTGAGAATCTGCAGGGAATAATCTCAATCTTTTAGAATTGGTCTTGGGGGGCGGGTGTCCTCTCTGCCTCTAGGACATGATGGTTTCATTCTCCAGATTAGTGACATTCTTGGCTATGATTTGGTCAAATATATCTTCTAGTCCTCTCTCTGTACCCCCTCAGAGATCCCAGTAATTCTGACATTGGAACATTTCATGGCATCATTTATTTCTCTAATACTGTTTCCATGGATTCTAAGCTGTTTGTTCCAGGCATCCTCCTGTTCCTTCCTTTCTATCAGTTTGTCTTCAAGATCATTAATTTGATCTTCTGCTTCATTTATCCTAACTGTTAGAGTATCTAGATTAGTTTGCATCTCATTGATAGCATTTTTAAATTGTGCCAGATTATGTCTCACTTCTGCCCTTAGAGAATCTATGTTGTCATTAATAGTTTTCTCCAGCCTGACTATTGTCTTCATAACTGGTACCCTACAGTCTATTTGTGACATCTTTCTTAGATCCATATCCATTAGATATGTGGGAGAGGCCATTGTCTCTTTGTCTTTTCTTTGTTGGGAGTTCCTCCTCTTAATCATTCTGCTGAGTTGTGATTGAGGGAATGCACAGTTGAAAATAGCAGCCACTATCCAGGTAAGGTGCACCTAAGAAGGTTCAGAGCTATGGGAAGTCACCACAAAAAAAAGAAAAAAAATCCAGCCAAAATTAACCTTAAGAGAAATATTTAAAAAGTACAAAGACAAAAAGACCAACAACAACAAAAAAAGGAGGTGATGGGAAGGTGGTTATAATCCCTCAATGTGAGTGGGGAAGTGTATTTCAGTTCTTCCTGGATATATTTTACCTTTGTTAGGGAGCTCTACTTCCCAGAGATACAGGGAAATTAAAACTGGTATATATATATATATATATATATATATATATATATATATATATATTTGAATAGGGAAAAAAGACTACATT
>NW_022632183.1:0-15220 GCF_010015895.1 Lontra canadensis | reverse complement strand
TTTCTTTTATTAATGTGTTGTATCACATTGATTGATTTGCGGATGTTGAACCAACCTTGCAGCCCTGGAATAAATCCCACTTGGTCGCGGTGAATAATCCTTTGAATGTACTGTTGAATCCTATTGGCTAGTATTTTGGTGAGAATTTTTGCATCTGTGTTCATCAAGGATATTGGTCTGTAGTTCTCTTTTTTGATGGGATCCTTGTCTGGTTTGGGGATCAAGGTGAGGCTGGCCTCATAAAATGAGTTTGGAAGTTTTCCTTCCATTTCTATTTTTTGGAACAGTCTCAGGAGAATAGGAATTAGTTCTTCTTTAAATGTTTGGTAGAATTCCCCCGGGAAGCCGTCTGGCCCTGGGCTTTTGTTTGTTTGGAGATTTTTGATGACTGTTTCAATCTCCTTACTGGTTATGGGTCTGTTCAGGCTTTCTATTTCTTCCTGGTTCAGTTGTGGTAGTTTATATGTCTCTAGGAATGCATCCATTTCTTCCAGATTGTCAAATTTGTTGGCATAGAGTTGCTCATAATATGTTCTTATAATTGTCTGTATTTCTTTGGTGTTAGTTGTGATCTCTCCTCTTTCATTCATGATTTTATTGATTTGGGTCCTTTCTCTTTTCTTTTTGATAAGTCTGGCCAGGGGCTTATCAATCTTATTAATTCTTTCAAAGAACCAGCTCCTAGTTTCGTTGATTTGTTCTATTGTTTTTTTGGTTTCTATTTCATTGATTTCTGCTCTGATCTTTATGATTTCTCCTGCTGGGTTTAGGGTTTCTTTCTTGTTCTTTCTCCAGCTCCTTTAGGTGTAGGGTTAGGTTGTGTACCTGAGACCTTTCTTGTTTCTTGAGAAAGGCTTGTACCGCTATATATTTTCCTCTCAGGACTGCCTTTGTTGTGTCCCACAGATTTTGAACTGTTGTATTTTCATTATCATTTGTTTCCATGAATTTTTTCAATTCTTCTTTAATTTCCTGGTTGACCCATTCATTCTTTAGAAGGATGCTGTTTAGTCTCCATGTATTTGGGTTCTTTCCAAATTTCCTCTTGCGATTGAGTTCTAGCTTCAGAGCATTGTGGTCTGAAAATATGCAGGGAATGATCCCAATTTTTTGATAACAGTTAAGACCTGATTTAGAACCAAGGATGTGATCTATTCTGGAGAATGTTCCATGTGCACTAGAGAAGAATGTGTATTCCGTTGCTTTGGGATGAAATGTTCTGAATATATCTGTGATGTCCATCTGGTCCAGTGTGTCATTTAAGGCCTTTATTTCCTTGTTGATCTTTTGCTTGGATGATCTGTCCATTTCAGTGAGGGGAGTGTTAAAGTCCCCTACTATTATTGTATGATTGTCGATGTGTTTCTTTGATTTTGTTATTAATTGGTTTATATAGTTGGCTGCTCCCACGTTAGGGGCATAGATATTTACAATTGTTAGATCTTCTTGTTGGACAGATCCTTTGAGTATGATATAGTGTCCATCTTCATCTCTTATTATAGTCTTTGGTTTAAAATCTAAGTGATCTGATATAAGGATTGCCACTCCTGCTTTCTTCTGATGTCCATTAGCATGGTAAATTCTTTTCCACCCCCTCACTTTAAATCTGAAAGTGTCTTCGGGTTTAAAATGATTTTCTTGTAGGCAACCTATAGATGGGTTTTGTTTTTTTTATCCATTCTGATACCCTGTGTCTTTTGATTGGGGCATTTAGCCCATTTACATTCAGGGTAACTATTGAGAGATATGAATTTAGTGCCATTGTATTGCCTGTAAGGTGACTGCTATTGTATATTGTTTCTGTTCCTTTCTGATCTACTACTTTTAGGTTCTCTCTTTGCTTAGAGGACCCCTTTCAATATTTCCTGTAGAGCTGGCTTGGTGTTTGCAAATTCTTTCAGTTTTTGTTTGTCCTGGAAGCTTTTAATCTCTCCTTCTATTTTCAATGATAGCCTAGCTGGATATAGTATTCTTGGCTGCATGTTTTTCTCGTTTAGTACTCTGAATATATCATGCCAGTTCTTTCTGGCCTGCCAGGTCTCTGTGGATAAGTCTGCTGCCAATCTAATATTTTTACCATTGTATGTTATAGACTTCTTCTCCCGGGCTGCTTTCAGGATTTTCTCTTTGTCACTAAGACTTGTAAATTTTACTATTAGGTGGCAGGGTGTGGACCTATTCTTATTGATTTTGAGTGGGGTTCTCTGAACCTCCTGGATTTTGATGCTTGTTCCCTTTGCCATATTGGGGAAATTCTCTCCAATAATTCTCTCCAATATACCTTCTGCTCCCCTCTCTCTTTCTTCTTCTTCTGGAATCCCAATTATTCTAATATTGTTTCGTCTTATGGTGTCACTTATCTCTCGAATTCTGCCCTCGTGGTCCAGTAGTTGTTTGTCCCTCTTTTGTTCAGCTTCCTTATTCTCTGTCATTTGGTCTTCTATATCGCTAATTCTTTCTTCTGCCTCATTTATCCTAGCAGTGAGAGCCTCCATTTTTGATTGCACCTCATTAATAGCTTTTTTTATTTCAACTTGATTAGATTTTAGTTCTTTTATTTCTCCAGAAAGGGCTTTTATATCTCCCGAGAGGGTTTCTCTAATATCTTCCATGCCTTTTTCGAGCCCAGCTAGAACCTTGAGAATAGTCATTCTGAACTCTAAATCTGACATATTACCAATGTCTGTATTGATTAGGTCCTTAGCCTTTGGTACTGCCTCTTGTTCTTTTTTTTGTGGTAAATTTTTCCGCCTTGTCATTTTGTCCAGATAAGAGTATATGAAGGAGTAAGTAAAATACTAAAAGGGTGGCAACAACCCCAGGAAAATATGCTTTAGCCAAATCAGAAGAGATCCCAAATCGTGAGGGGGGGGGGGGAAGGGGATAAAAAGAGGTTCAGAAAGGAAAAAAAAAAAAAAGAAAAAAGAAACAAATAAAAAAAGAAAACCAATAATGAAAAAAATATAAAAAGGAAAAAATATATATATATTAGATAAACTAGTTAAAAAACGTTAAAAAAGAAAAGGGTAAAAGTTTAAAAAAATTTAGCAGAAGAAGAGAAAAAAATTGAAAAAGAAAAAAAAATTACATTAACTGCAAGGCTAAAGAATCATGGGGAGAAAGCCATGAGTTTCGTGCTTTGCTTTCTCCTCCTCTGGAATTACGCTGCTCTCCTTGGTATTGAAACTGCACTCCTCGTAAGTGAACTTGGTCCTGGCTGGGTTTCTTGTTGATCTTCTGGGGGAGGGGCCTGTTGTAGTGATTCTCAAGTGTCTTTGCCCCAGGCGGAGTTGCACCGCCCTTACCAGGGGCCAGGCTGAGTAATCTGCTCGGGTTTGCTTTCGGGAGCTTTTGTTTCCTGAGCGCTTTCTGTAGAGTCCGGAGGACGGGAATGAAGATGGCGGCCTCCCAGTCTCTGGCACGGAGGAGCCGAGAGCTCGGGGTCCCACTCCTCAGTGCGCCCTCAGGGAACAGCGTCCAATTACTCCCGTCTGCCTGGCCTCCGGCCACGCTCCGAGCTCACCGAGCCTGCGACCGGTTCAAGGTAAGCCCGAGCTGTGAGCTCACTCCTCGGCTCCATCTCTGTAGCCGGCTTCCCTGTTCTAATACCTGCGAGCTCTGTGACACTCAGACACCCCGATCCTTCTGTGACCCTGCGGGACCTGAGGCCACACTGGCCCCGCGTGGGCTTCACCCCAGTTAAGCCTCTGGAGCGATGTCCCTCAGCGGAACAGACTTTTAAAAGTCCTGATTTTGTGCTCCGTTGCTCCGCCGCTTGCCGGGAGCCGGCCTCTCCCCCGGGGGTCTATCTTCCCGTCCCTTTGGATTCACTTCTCTGCCAGTCCTACCTTTCAGAAAGTGGTTGATTTTCTGTTTCTAGAATTGCTGTTCTTCTTCTCTTCGATCTCCCGTTGGATTTGTAGGTGTTTGCAATCTTTAGATAAGCTATCTAGCTGATCTCCCGCAGCTCAGCTGCTACTTCTCCGCCATCTTGACTCCTCCCCCGACAAAGCTGCTTTTTTACAGAAAGACAATTTGAACCAACATGTAAAAGCTAAGCCATTCCACATGGAAGCATATGTTTTTGTTTTTTTTCTTAAAAAACTGGAAGATCTGGGCACACAAGCATCTTTATATCTGTGTTGCCTAATAAGACACTACATGTGTATATTTTAAATTTACATTTAAATGAATGACCATTAATCATAACTAAAAATTCATCCTCTAACTCACACAGGCATGTGTCCAGTACTAAATAGGCACAGGTGGCTGCTTGGTTATCCTCTTGATAGTGAGGATAGAGAATGTTTCCTTCACTATAGAAAGATCTCTTGCCCAGCACTGGTTTTGATGGTATTTGCGTTCTCTGGTGTGCTTCAGTCTTCACCCATCCCCAGCTTCTTATATTCCTGCATTTCTCTCATTTATATCACCTGCTGTCCCAACCATCTGAATGTCTTACTTCTTATCTAAAGGGATTAGCCATGTAGGATGGTATAAGTAGATAGACTTAAATTGTTCTAACTGAAAAGATAGCTGTAGTTCCTTGGGAGTTGTTGAAGCAAATTCTATAGTGGCCTTCTCAGTTGTTGTGACTGAATACCAGAGTCTTGTATTAGTTTTCTCTTGCTGCTGTGACAAACTGTTATAATCTGGGTGGGCTAAAACAACAAAAATGTATTACTGTAAAGTTCTGTAGGTCAGAAGTCTGAAGTGCATCTCAATGGCAAAGATTTGGGTGGTGGCAGAGCCACATTCATTCTGGTGGCTATAGGGTAGAATCCATTTCCTTGCTTTTTTTAGGTTCTAGAGGCTGCCCACATTCATTGCTTGTCATTTCCTTCCATTTTCAAAGCCAGCAGTGATCAGTTGAGTTTTTCTCACATTGCATCACTCTGACACTGACTTTTCTTCTACCTCCCTCTTCCAATCATAAGGACCTTGGTAATTACACTGATAATTCCATAATCCAGGGTAATCTCCCAATCTCAAAATCCTTAATCTAATCACATCTGTAAAGCCCTTTCCAGGTAAGACAATATAGTCACAGGTTCTAAAGATTATGACATGGGCATTTTTGGAGGCTCATTATTTTGCCTACCACAAATTTCTTTGCCTTGATTTCTCTACCACTGTTCCCCACTTTTCCTAAACACTAAACCAGACTACAGAATGAGTCTATTTAATGACTTGAACAAGATTTAAAAAGAAATATGGGGTGCTTGGGTGGCTCAGTGGGTTAAAGCCTCTGCCTTCAGCTCAGGTCATGATCCCAGGGTCCTGGGATCGAGCCCTGGGTCAGGCTCTCTGCTCAGTGGGGAGCTTGCCTCCTGTCCTCTCTCTCTGCTTGCCTCTCTGCCTACTTGTGATCTCTGTCTGTCTAATAAATAAATAAAATATTTAAAAAAAAAGATTTGAAAAGAAACAGGAAGAAATACAGCTTCTATCATATTCCTAATGCTGTCACATTAAAAATGTTTTCAATGGAACTAGATGGATGGTATGTACATTACCACCATTTAGAAAGTTGAAGCACGGAAATGCTTACCATGGAGAGCCTATGGTATTTGGGGGTTATTTCCCATCTTAGAGAAGAACCAAACAAAATACTGTTGCTGTGAAATGTGGTGCTAGGGCCATTGCAACACACAAACTATGGAGTCAGGCACTGAGATAAGCAAATGGGAGTCAGAAGGTGATGTTCAAGGTCGAGGTTGTTCAACTATGTGGCTATGTGTGCCTGGAAAGTCATTTATCTTCCTTTTGTCTCTCTGACAGATAAGTAAAGGAGATAAACCTCAAATATGTGAGTGGGCTTCATCCAATCATTGAAGGCCTTAAAAGCAAAAACTGAGGTCTCTTGAAGAAGAAATTCTGTCTCAACCCTGCGTCTTCATGTCCCAAACCTCCTGGCTTTCCAGGATTCTGGCTTGCCTATGAATTTGAGACTTGCATCTCCTTGGCCATGTGAGGCAGTCCCTTAAATCTTTCTCTCTCTCTAAATCTGTTTCTCTCTTTTAATCTTTGTCCTCTATTGTTTTGGTTTCTCTGTGGAACCTTGACTAATACAACTACCAGGAGGTCTGTAGGGAGAATTGGGGACCATGAGGTTTGGGGAAAGCTTTGCTAGGGCTTGTGAAGGTCAGGACTCCTGTAGTCAGATCTGAGTTTCTTTTGTGTAGGCATGGCTTCTGTGCTTTGCATTTTAAGGAGAAGGGATTGGGGTTTGAGTCTCTAAAGTCCTGCTTCAGCAATACTCCTCTTTTTTCCCAGAATGAGGTGAGAACAGAATTTACTCCTACTCAGCCTGGACAATGAGAACAGAAGCCACCACTTAATATCCATACTAACATGACTTTGTTATTCTACTGTCTTAATTATCATGGCTTTATGTCATTAGGAACCTCTTTACAGGCACATGACTTGACTGCTCACTATAACAACACCCCCCAAATCTCATTAAGTCTTCAGTGGAAAGCATCGATGCGGGGGAGGAGAGGGTAGTTGGCACCATGAGATCCTTTGGATCCCTCACTGCAAAATCCTCCCTTTGCTGTCTCCACCAATACTGGATTGTTCTAGTACAATCCAATCAAGTCTCCATAGTGAAAAATCCTCCTTAAACCAAACTTCCAATTCTTTTTTTTTTTTTTTTAAGATTTTATTTTATTTATTTATTTTGACAGAGATCACAAGTAGGCAGAGAGGCAGGCAGAGAGAGAGGGGGGAAACAGGCTCCCTGCTGAACAGAGAGCCCGATGCGGGGATCGATCCCAGGACCCCGGGATCATGACCCGAGCTGAAGGCAGAGGCCTAACCCACTGAGCCACCCAGGCGCCCCCAAACTTCCAATTCTTAATACATTCGAATTCCTTCCCTGACCAGCCCACTGTTCCCCCTCTCTCCCTCCACCCCCCCTCCCCCCGCCACCCCTGACATTGTCAATGTTCTGTGGAGAGGTTTTTCTTCCTTCTCATGGTGAGCAGTGAATTTGGCTTTATCTTATCAACAGGCTGTGCTGGTTCTATTGGGGGAGGGGCACCCTTCCACAGAGGGGAGGAGATGATGAACTGGCTCCTCCCAGACGTCAATTACATCATTATACTTCTTGTCTGTAGGCACAATCACTTTCTCATTCATCTTGTGTTCCTGTCGTCTTATAAATCAGAGTGGCTTTGGTCTCCTACTCTATCCCCTTTGTTAACCACCTTCATGGGCAGAAAGGTTACTGAGCCTGTACAGCTCAGCCTGAGGAGACACAAATGTTTTCTCCATTTCTGCTGCTGTTTGGTGAGTAGACAGGTCTCAGTAGGGCTTCTGGGCCCCCATACTGGGTGAATAAATTGATCCAGCTCAGAGAGAGGTAATAGAAAGCTTGGTTTCATCCTCAGGTTCAAACCATGCCTTCTAATTCAAGTTTGCCAGCAATAAAGCCAGCCTTTTGACCCCTGCCTCACTCCTGTATCGGTTTTAATTATTTTAGAATCCACAGAGGGAAGAGATGTGATTGGCGGTTTTGTTTCTTGTTCTCAGAGCAGATCAAATCTGCCTGTAACACTTATCCCCTCTGAGTGAGCCCACCTTGCACTGCCAAATGATGACACAGACAAGCTGGAAATGTTAAAGACATACAGATGTTAGGTCACTTCCAGCTAGAATGGTCAGGAAGAACTTTGTAGAAGGGATGATATTTGAGTTAATTCTGAAGGGACAGTTCATTTGCGCTGGCAGAAAAGTGCAAGGAGGATTCAGAGATGGGTTGACAGGAGGGCCCTGATGGGTATGAGGGTGAGTCCCTGGAGAAACCGGGAATGGTCAGCCCCAAGGAGTATAGTCAAGTCTGCCACCATGGAAGGCTTTTATTTATTTATTTTTATTTTTTAAAGATTTTTATTTATTCACTTGACAGAGATCACAAGTAGGCAGAGAGGCAGGCAGAGAGGCAGGCAGAGAGAGAGAGGAAGAAGCAGGCTCCCTGCCGAGCAGAGAGCCCGATGCGGGGCTCGATCCCAGGACCCTGAGATCATGACCTGAGCTGAAGGCAGAGGCTTTAACCCACTGAGCCACCCAGGCGCCCCATGGAAGGCTTTTGTTGTAGCATAGTGGGAGTTAAGGCAGGGTGAGAAAAGTGGGTGAGAGCTAGATTTAGCTGGTGTTAGTGTTTTAAAAGTGAAAGGCACAATTTTGAAAGGATAACATATTGACTAAAACGAAATTGGAAATAATTCTTCAAACCTGCAGCAAGGAGGGCATTTTAAACCAATTAGTTCTAGAATCTTGGATTATTTTGTTTTCTCTGGTTGCTCACTGAAGGTAGGGTACCCCCCACCGAGTTTGTAATTCTCTCAGAAGTACTTCCAGCTTTTCATCTAATGCCCATCCGTTGGCTTTCACACCCAGTGAAGCCTGTCTGTCTCCCACAGATATTTGAGAAGAGGTGAAAAATAATATAGTAATCACATTGTGAAACCAAATACCATTGCTATAAAATTCAGCATCTCATTGTGGTTCTGAGTCATGGTCACAAAGTGAATCAGAAGGATAGAATTACAAAATACTATTAAGATATTAACATTTCAACATTTCACAATTTAGCCAGTCTTTACTTTCTTAGCATGCCATTAACTTTTTTATTGTCTACAAACTTTGCATAACAGGTAACTATTTTTTAATCTTTTGAGATAAATCACCGATATGCTAAATTTATAGTTTGTTTGGGCAAATTTGCTTCAGGGTCCCAAGTACTTTCTGATAGGGAAAAGACTGAGACTCTTCATTAAAAGATAGTTTCCATGAAAAGATAAAATCCTAGTTCTCAGGTCGTCTGGGTGGCTCAGTGGGTTAAGCCTCTGCCTTCGGCTCAGGTCATGATCTCAGGGTCCTGGGATCGAGCCCCACATCGGCCTCTCTGCTCAGCGGGGAGCCTGCTTCTCCCTGTTTCTCTGCCTGCCTCTCTGCCTACTTGCAATCTCTCTCTGTGTCAAATAAATAAAATCTTAAAAAAAAAATCCTAGTTCTATAGATATAGGAATTAACATATATCCAAGATTTTATTTTACTCATACATGAGAGAACTGGGAAAATCTTAAGCTCACTCAAAGAAATAGTTAAA
Organism: Lontra canadensis; assembly: GCF_010015895.1. NCBI lineage: Eukaryota > Metazoa > Chordata > Mammalia > Carnivora > Mustelidae > Lontra > Lontra canadensis. The sequence goes on along the minus strand of NW_022632183.1, from coordinate 6,108 downwards.
AAAAAGACAAATTTATATGAAATAAAGAGAATTGAAATTGCAAATGGAGGTAGATGTTTTTTAACTGAAAGGATGAAGTCAATAGAAACTTAACTAGAAGAAGCAGAAGCTGCATGTGTAATTTATAAAGAGTTACAAAATAGCTCAAATAAATGAAAGGCCATAGTCTGATAATCCAAAAGGATGTGCTGTACACAGACAATGTACATTGTACCAGACAATGTACAGTTTTCCACTGGAACACAAATTTTATTCTCTACTGTCAACTCTTCCTTGAGGATCAGAGTTTTGGAAACTTTGATGTTGGTGTTCTTGACTGAGGAACTGGTATAGGGTAGTCAGGAAAATCCCTGAAAAAAGTTATTATAAAGGTAGAAAGTCATAGGGCCATTGAGAAGGGTGGTTCTGGATCTCTGAAGTGGGTTCCAGCCTAGCCTCCTGAAACAGACTTGTGCCCTGTGAAGTAGCTGCATGAGTGCTAGGTAGTTCCTATCCTTTCCAGATGCACTCATTCCTCTTCCCCCGGGCTGGGATGCTGAACTGTCTGGATTACATCATTGGGTTTCCTTGCCCTCTAGTTTCTGATTGGGTTTGCCAAAGACACAGCCCAGCAGGATACTGAAGGGTGAAGATGGGTATGCCCCTCCGTTGAATTCTCTTCCGTTGGAGTTGCCATAGGCTGCTTCAGACCTTCAACCAATGATCACAGCTCTTGCCCAGAACCATCTCTCAGAGTCCTCTCTGATTTATAAACTCCTCTACCCCCCAGCCCTTCAGGTATAGGAGTAGTAACAGTTCTCTACCATTACTTGATCTGGAGTCTTATGCTAGATCTCAGTTTCTCTGTTATGATGCCCATATTTTGAAAATAGTCTCCTTTAAACAATAACTATATGTTTCAAAATATATGCTAAGACTTTGAAAAATCAAAGGAATAAACTTAAAGGTGTGAAACCAGAAGCACTGGCCAGTGTTGATAAGGAGTAAGTATGATTGATTATTGCAACAACAATGGTGTAGGGGTGGGAGGCTGTTGAGGAAAGAACCTCTTGTCTTGCATCTGGAAGATCCACTGAGACCGGGCAGGGGTCTCAACCAATGACAGTATCTGAGAGGAGAATGCAAGGTGTTGGCTTTCTTTGGATTTTCCGGGTGTCATATTTAACAAATGTTTTACAGTTTGGTAAATTTAAAGCTGTTTCTAAAGCAACTTGCTTCTGATGGCAGGTTTCTCCAGTAGCAAGATGGCATATCTAGAGTCCCAGCAACCCCCAAAATGTGGTGAAACATCTGAACTAATCCTTTAGTTATGTGTAAGCATTCTAGAGAGTTTTGAGGATCTTTATGGGAGATAGGTCCTTAGAAAAGAGAAGAGGCTATCTTTTTTTTTTTTTTTTTTTTTTTTTTGGGTAATAGGTAGGATGAAGGCTTGAGCTATTTTACCAATATTGTATTGTCTGTAATTAACTATAATATGCCAGGCTATGTTGGGATTTGTAGGTACATGTAGATTAACTTTAATTTGTACCCTAAGGTTAAATTAATATTTGAGGATAATTAATATTTCAAGATACCCAAATTGGAAATGCAAGTTTCAGTCTGCACAACCAAGTTCATTATTCAGTGTAAGGGATGCAAAATACTTTTTCACTGATTAAATGCATTAAGATATGAGGTTGACAAAGATGATTGTGTACATAGCTTGTCATTGCATAAATGGGTCAAAATCTGGTGAGGTTAGCCACTTAACTTCAGCATATTTCCCAAGACACAACAGTGAGCTCATCCGCACTTCCTACCCTCCCTCACATTGAATATGGAGGATTCTAGATGATCCTACTATAATAACATTACATTGATTTCAGAGTGAAAGTTTTTAAAAAAAATTTATTTTTATTTATTTATTTGTCAGAGAGAGAGCGAGCGCACAAGCAAGCAGAGTGGCAGGCAGAGGCAGAGAGAGAAGCAGGATCCCCACTGAGCAAGGAACCTGATGCAGGACTCGATCCCAGGACCCTGGGATCATGACCTGAGCTGAAGGCAGACACTTAACTGACTGAGCCACCCAGGCATCCCCCAGAGTGAAATTTTTGTTCAAAATAATTGTTGGAATAAAAATCAGGCACAAAAAAATGGGACTTCACTGAGCTTACAATGACAACTGTGCATTGGTCAGGATAGCTGGGAGATGTTGTAGGAAAAAACTACACTTTGAATCTTACTAGCTGAAAGCAACAAAGGTTTATTTCTTACTCATTCTTCATGTCCACTGAGGGTTTGTTTTCCATGGTTATAATTCTGAGAGTCTGTCTGACAGAGCAACCATGACCTAGAACTTTGCTCATTGTCTTGGAAGAAGGAAAAAGTGAGCTTTCTTCTTGAGGGTCTTGTATTGGCAAATATGAATCTATCTTGTGTCTAGAAGGCAGATAGTTGGAGATGTTTGGGTAACAGTGCCAGGAACACCACGGTTTGAATGACTTTGTTGGTTTTGTTAATAAATGTTCATACGAGTGGCAGAATTTAGCCCGAGACTTACTTTGATTGTAACCTATCACCAGGCAGAAAGGGTGGGGGAAGTGAGAACAAAAAGTCTTCACCTATTTTTGTAAGTGGAAACTATTGGTTTTTATTCACAAAATATTGGGCAATTATTGAATGGACAATTGGGAATAAGTCAATTTGAATCAAGTGGAATACTAAAAGAAGACATGACTTCCCACTGAGGAAAAGGGGCATACTTGTTCTAGTATTTCAGCTCATATCATGTATAGCCTAAATGCTTGATGATGGGCACTGGAGCACAGAGATAACACTGAAGACAATCTAGCACATTCCTGAGAATATTCTAAAGTCTCTTTCCCTCTTCCTTCTTTCATTTTTTTCTAGCATACTGTTTGCACTTAGTAAACATTTCAGCATCTTGATCATAATTCTATGGGATTTTATGGCACCAAAGACAAAGAGGGAAAATTTCACTTTCTCTCATCGGGGTATACAAGCAGGTGGGCTCTTGAAATGATCCCCTTGACTGTTAATGATTCTGAGGCACTATTTAAAAGTTCCTCTAGTCCCCAAAGCCATGGAATATTTAGAGAAACTTCTAAATGAGAGTTAATTTCTAGCAGGTAATATCCCTGCTTTGACTGCCAATTAACTGTAGCCTAGAGCTAAGCATATGATTCCGGGATGAAACTTTTTGTAACACAACACACAGAAAGCAATTATAGGTTTGTCCCCCCCCCCACACCCCCTTATAACCAGTTAAGTGGTAGAGGAAATAAAACTGTTACTTAGTAATTATCACACTCTGCCCAACTTCCTCCATAGTTTAATAGGCATAAAATCCTTCTAAATCTCAAATTATTCAGCAATTTAGCTCATTTGTAACCTAGATAAGTTACCTTACATTTCACTCGGTAAACCAACCAACAAACCAACCAACCAACCAACTAGCTAAAATGTTGAAGTTAAAATACATAACATCTAGAGAGAGCTTTTCTCAGAAATGTTGAAATTTTGTATTTATTCTGAATATAAAATAATTATATTCAAACTCTAAGTGAGCCTTACCTGTATCATGACTGAGTATATGGTCTTATCAACTGCAGCCATCCTTTGGCAAAAAGGAATAGACACCTATGTGTTTTCCTTGGTCTGAATTTAAAAAGAAAATTGCTTGAGAAGTGGTTTGTATATTAAGAATCCATTAAATTCTTTTTCTTCTTGACTCTCAGAAACAAAAGTTTGCCCACTTACAGATTGAGTGATACCTCAGGTGCCTGGGTGGTACAGCTGTTCAGGCATCTCACTCTTGGTTTCTGATTCTGTGGTGGTCTCAGGGTCCTGAGATTGAGCCCCATATCTGGCTTGGCACTCTTTGCAGAGTCTGCTTGGGATTCTCTCCTCCTCCTTGTGCCCCTCCCTTTCCCTGTGCCCCACCATCTCCCTTGCCCCTTCTGGATGGTGCACTCTCTCTCTAAAAGAAATAAATCTTAAAAAACAAAACAAAAACAAAACTGAGTGACATCCAAAATATTGCTGATTTAAATGCAGTATTTCTGTTGTATTTTCACTAAAGGAACTACTAACTAAACTAAAGGAACAACTTTTTTTTTAAATTAATATATAATGTATTATTAGCCCCAAGTGTACAAGTCTGTCAATTGTCATGCTTATACACTTCACAGCACTCACCATAGCACATACCCTCCCCAATGTCCATAACCCAATCACCCTCTCCCTCCCCCACCCCCCAGCAACTCTGTTTGTTTTGTGAGATTAAGAGTCTCTTATGGTTTGTCTCTCTCCAGATCCCATCTTGTTTAATTTTTTCCTTCCCTACCTCTCAAACCCCCTATGTTGCCTCTCAACTTCCTCATATCAGGGAGATCCAAATGGTAATTGTCTTTCTCTGATTGACTTATTTTGCTCAGCATAATACCCTCTAGTTGATCCACATTATTGCAAATGGCAAGATTTCATTTTTTGATGGCTGCATAGTATTCCATTGTATGTATATACACATCACCACTACTACTACTACTACTACTACTACTACTACTACTTCTTCTTTTTGCTATTCAGCAATCATTTATTAAGATCCAACACTAATATATCACATCTTCTTTATCCATTCATCTGTTGATGGACATCTAGGTTCTTTCCATTGTTTGGCTATTGTGGACCCTGCTGCTATAAACATTCTGGTGCACGTGCCCCTTTGAAACACTACATTTGTATCTTTAGGGTAAATACCCAGTAGTGCCATTGCTGGGTCATAGGATAGCTCTATTTTCAACTTTTTGAGGAACCTCCATGCTGTTTTCCAGAGTGGCTGCACCAGCTTGCATTCCAACCAACAGTGTAGGAGGGTTCCCCTTTCTCCACATTCTCGCCAGCATCTGTCATTTTCTAACTTGTTAATTTTATCCATTCTGACTGGTATGAGGTGGTATCTCATTGTCGTTTTGATTTGTATTTCCCTGATGTTGAGTGATGTGGAGCACTTTTTCATGTGTCTGTTGGCCATTTGGATGTCTTCTTTGCAGAAATATCTGTTCATGTCCTTTGCCCATTTCTTGATTGGATTAATTGTTCTTTGGGTATTGAGTTTGTAAGTTCTTTATAGATTTTGGATATTATCCCTTCATCTGATATGTCATTTGCAAATATCTTCTCCCATTCTGTCAGTTGTCTTTTGGTTTTATTGACTGTTTCCTTTGCTGTGCAAAAGCTTTTGATCTTGATGAAGTCCCAATAGTTCATTTTTACTCTTGGTTCCCTTGGCTTTGGGGATGATTCTAGGAAGAAGTTGCTGCTGCTGAGTTTGAAGAAATTGCTGCCTGTATTCTCCTCAAGGATTTTGATGGATTCCTTTCTTACACTGAAGTCTTTCATCCATTTAGAATCTATTTTTGTGTGTGGTGTAAGGAAATGGTCCAGTTTCATTTTTCTGCATGTGGCTGTCCAATTTTCCCAACACCATTTATTGAAGAGGCTGTCTTTTTTCCATTGGACATTCTTTTCTGCTTTGTCAGAGATTAGTTGACCATAGAATTGAGGGTCTATTTCTGGGCTCTATTCTGTTTCATTGATCTATGTGTCTGTCTTTGTGCCAGTACCATACTGTCTTGATGATGACAGCTTTGTAATAGAGCTTGAAGTCTGGAATTGTGATGTTTCCAACTTTGGCTTTCTTTTTCAACATTCCTCTGGCTATTTGAGGTCTTTTCTGGTTCCATATACATTTTAGGATTATTTGTTCCATTTCTTTGAAAAAAGTTGATGGTATTTTGAGAGGGATTGCATTAAACATGTAGATTGTTTTAGATAGCATAGACATTTTCACAATATTTCTTCTTCCATGAGCATGGAACATTTTTCCATTTCTTTGTGTCTTCCTCAATTTCTTCCATGAGTACTTTATAGTTTTCTGAGTACAGATTCTTTGCCTCTTTGGTTAGGTTTATTCCTAGGTATCTTATGGATTTGGGTTCAATTGTATATGGGACTGACTCCTTAATTTCTATTTCTTCTGTCTTGTGTATAGAAATGCAATTGATTTCTGTGCATTGATTTTATATCCTGACACTTTACTGAATTCCT
>NW_022632182.1:0-15245 GCF_010015895.1 Lontra canadensis | reverse complement strand
GGGTCTGCAGATCGGGCTTGCCATAACCTCGGCCCTAAACATAACCCGTGTTTGTGTTTTCATACTTTTGTCCAAAAGCCCTGGTCCACATACCCTTCAGGCTGAGGCTCAGTACTGTAGCCACACCACAGGGGTGTGCCTGCCCTCCTGAGGGAAACTCTGCCCATCACAGTTGCCAAAATCCTCCAGATTAGGAGAAAACTTCAAGTCACCCTAGGCCACCCCTATTTCATAGGGCATTCTGGACTAAAACGCGCAGTCTGACACACATGTGCACCAATATCCAGTCAGGCACCCAGGTAGATGGCCCAGGAGAGAAGATTGGCTTTAACATGACATTAGGCCCTAATCTGAATGGTAGCTTAGGTTTTCAGGCATCTGTCCCCACCAACATACGTGGGGTCACCTGAGGCACAAAATAGAACACCTCCTGTCCCCAGAAGGGAACCTTGTTATTTGGAGCTGTGTAAATACTCAGGGTAGGAGAATCCTGTATGGACCCTGAACCACTGCCACATTCAAAGGTCTCCGTGGACACAAACCACCATTTTGCCCCATCAGGATGAGACTCCATTTCAACTCAGCCCCCTGGGTATCTCACCCCAGAGCTAGTAGTTCGAATCTGCCATGTTCCTAGGTGTCAATGGTAATGCAAGGTGGGGTTTCCTGGCATCCATATATAGAGCCCTGCTCTCGAACCCTTCCATATGGTGTACCCTTGAGCCAACAAACAAAGTCCCCATGTTCTGAAGAAGAAAACCTGGTTGTTTGGAGCAGCACACAACCCCCAGAGTTTCAAAACCTCCATGGACTCATGACGCCACTCCTCCACTAGGCGGTCATCATGGACACAAACTCTAGCCTGAGCGACCGTTTGACACTCGCCCTTACTTCAGATGCTGTAGATCTGGATTCAGCCTCTGCAGATTGGGCCTGCCATGCCCTAGGCCTGCAACCTAACCTGAGCTTGTGTTTTCAGACTTCCGTCCTCACACTCCTGGCCACAAGCACTCCAGTTTGGCATTTCTGGAGCCAAAATGCAGCACTCTGCATGCCTACCAGAAGAAAAAAGTGCCCTTTGTGGCTTCACCAAAACCACAAATGAGGATCAACCTTCACGGCCCTCGACAACACACCAATTTCATAGGCTGCATTGTGCACCAATGCTTAGTCTGATATAGCCTGAGCCCAGACCTCCCATCAGTCACCCAGACAGCTGGCCGCATATCCAGCAGATCAGACCTGCCATGGCCCTAGTCCGTCATCTCTACCCGACCTTGGTTTTCAGGAATCTGTCCCCAGACCTTACCTCAAATCCCTGCATATGGGAGAACCTCATGCACAAGACATAACTCCTCCTTCCCCATGGCAGGAAAACCTTGCTGTTGGGATGGTTGTAAAACCCTAAGGGCAGGGGATACCTGCATGGTCCATGAGGCCACGCCTCTCTGGAGGGCCAGCTTGGGCACAAACACTCATTGTGACCCTCACCTGGAGTCCTGTTTTCAAAAAAGGCCTCTCAGTAGCTGGACCAAGAGCCTGCGTATCGGCCTTACCATGCCCCTAGGCCCAAATCCTGACCTAAGGTCTGTTTTCCAGGTGCCTGTACCCAGAGCACTGCTCTGGAATCCTTCTATTGGGGACCCCTGAGACAGAAAACAGGACTCCTCCATTCCCCCAGAATGGCTCGAAACTATTGGGAGCTGGGCAAAATACCCAGAGAAAGAGAATCGTCCATGGTCCCTTGAGGCCACTGCTCCATTAGGCAGCCATCATGGACACAAACTCTAGCCTGGGGGAACATCTGACTGTCGCCCTTATTCAGATGCTTGAGAACTCGTCTCAGTCCCTACAGATTGGGCCTGCCGTGCCATCTGCCCTAAACCTAACCCTAGCTTATCAGACTTCCAACCTCACACTCCTGGCCCACAAAGCCCTCCAGACTGGGAATTCAGGAGCCACAATTCAGCACTCTGTCTGCCCACGAGGAGGAAAAAATTGCCCTATGGTACTCCCCCAAAATTCCAAATGGGGATCAACCTGCTCGGCCCTCGGCGTCACTCCAATTTCATAGGCCGCCCTATGCACTAATGCTCTAATACAGCCAGAGACCAGACCCCCCCGTCAGCCACCCAGACAGCTACCCACATATCCTGCAATTCAGACCTGTCATCGCCCTAGTCCATCATTTCTACCCAACCTGGGTTTTCAGGCATCTGTACCCACACCTTATCTCAAATGCCTGCATATGGGGGAACCTGATGCAAAAGCAGAACTCCTTCTTCTCCCTGGCAGGAAATCTTACTGTTGGGATGGGTGTCAAACGCTCAGGGTAGGAGAATCCTTCGTGGTCCATGAGGCCACGCCCACTCTTGAGAGCTACCTTGGGCAGAAACACGCATTGTAACCACCATCCTGACCACCGTTTTTAAATGAGGCCCTACAGTAGCAGGACCAAGAGCCCACATATAGGGCTTGCCATGCCCCAAGGTCCAAATCCTAACCCAAGGTGGGTTTTGCAGGCACCTGTACCCAGAGCCCTGCTCTGGGATCCCTGTTTTTGGAGGAAACGTGAATGAGAAAACAGGACTCCTCCCTTCCCCTAGAATGACACCAAATTATTGGGAGCCAGGCATAATCCCCAGAGAGGGAGAATCTTCCAAGGCCCCATGAGGCCATCCCTACCTTCTGTGTCCATCCTAGACTAAAAATCCTGTGACAAAGCCCTCAGCTACCACCTCACACTCTCCCTAATTTCAGATCCCTCTGGGTCTGAGGATGGGGTCTGCCATTCCCTCGGCCCTAATCCTAACCCTAGTTGGTGTTTTCAGACTTTTGTCTCCAGAGTCCTGCCCCACAAATCCTCCAACCTGGGTATTCCATAGACACCCCACAGAACTGTGTCTGCCATCCAGAAGGCAGCTGTGCCCCTTAAAGCTTCAGGAAACCTCAAGATTAGGACAAACCTGCAAGGCCCCTCAGAGTATCCCAATTTTATATGTAGGCCAGGACAAAATGCGCAGTGTGACACACCCTGAGTAACTGCCTCCCATCAGACACCCAGGTCGATGGCCACAGTGACAGAAGATTGAGCCTGATATGCCACTAGGCTCTAATTTGTACCCTAGCTTAGGTTGTAGGGCATCTGTCCACTGAGACCTGGTATAGAATACCAACATTTGGGGGATACCTGAGACACAGATACAAAAATTCCTGTCCCCAGAAGGAAACCTCGCTATTTTGAGCTGTGTCAAACCCTCAGCATAGTAGAATCCTGCCTGACCCCTGAGGCCACCACCACAATTGAAGGTAGTTCTGGACACAAACCCCATTGTGACCCTCAGCATGAGATTCTTTTTCAACTCAGCCCCCTGGGTAGCTCGCTCCAGAGCCCAGGCCTCTGGGAAAAGAGGTCTATAAACCCTGGTTGGGTAGAGATGATGCCTAGGGGCATGGCAGGTACAATCTGTTGGATAGGCGGCTAGCGACATAGTTGGCTGACAGGAGGTCAGGGCTTAACTGTGGCAGACTGATCATTAGTGCACCAGTGGCCTATGAAATTTCTTTGCCCTCAAGGGCCTTGGAAGTTGATCCTATTTTGCGGTTTTTGTGCAGTCCCAGAGGCCACTTTTGCCTTCTGAGTGTGCTGCATTGTGACCCCAGAATTCCCAATCTGGAGGGCTTGTACACCAGGACTCTCAGGACGGAAGACTGAAAACACAAGCTAGGGTTAGGGTTAGGGCCTAGGGTATGGGAGGCCCAGTTTGCAGAGGCTGAATCAAGATCTCCAGCATCTGAGGTAAGGGCTAGTGTCAGACGTTTGCTCAGGCTAGAGTTTGTGTCCATGATCACATCCTAAGAGAGGGGCGGCCTCATGAGGCCATGGAGGTATTCCCCCTCTGGGTGTTGTGAGCTGCTCCAAACAGCAAGGTTTCCTTCTGCGAGACAGGATGAGTCCTGTTTGGTGGCTCCAGTGGCCCCCATATAGAATGATTCAATAGCACATCTCTACACAAATATGCCTGGAAATTCCACCCCACGTTAGCATTGCAGCCTAGGAAGATGACGATTCGATCTGCTGGCTCTGGAACCAACTACTCAGGGGGCTGAGTTGAAATGGAGTCTCATGTTGATGGGTCACAATGCAGGTTTGTGTTCAGGAATACCTTGGATTTTGGCCGTGGCTCAGGGACCATGCAGGATTCTCCTCCCTTGAGTCTTTGACACAGCTCCATAAGCAAGCTTCACTTCTGGGAGAGGAGGTGTTCTGTTTTGTGCCTCAGGGACCCGGTTATGTTGGTATTCAGACCAGGTCTCTGGGGACAGATGCCTGAAAACCAATGCTAGGGTTCAGATTAGGTACAAGGGGCATCTTAGTTTCAATCTCCTGTCTCTAGGCCATCTACCTGGGTGTCTGACTTAATGTAGGCAGTCAGGGTGTGTCAGAATGTGTATTTATTCAAGGTCACCTGACGAAATTGGGGTGGCCTCGAGGGCCTAGCAGCTTTCTCCTTATCTGTAAGGTTGAGCAAATGTAAAGGGCACAGTTTACTTTGGGCAGGCAGGCACAGTGATGCAGTGTGGCTCTGGAGGCCCCAGCCTGTAAGGTGTGTGTGCCAGGGCTCTAGGGACAGAAGTCTGAAAACACAAACTCCGTTTAGGGTTAGGGTCGAGGGTATGGTGTACCAGATCAGCAGACCCTGAGGGGAGCTCCTTGGGATCTGAGGGCAAATGTGAGGCTGTAGCTCTGGCTTTTGTATCTGGATTTTGTGTCTAGGATGGCCATGTAATGTAGGTGTGGCCTCATGGGGCCATGGAAGATTCTCCTACTGTGGGGATTTGCCCAGCTCACAATAGTTTGGTGTCATGCTTTGTGAAGGGAGGAGTCCTGTTTTTTGTCTCAGGGGTCCTCCAAAAAGAGAGATTCCAGAGAAGGACTCTTGGTATGGGTTCATGGGAAACCCCTTTGGTTAGGATTTGGCCCTAGGGGCACGGTAAGCCTGAATTGCAGACTCATAGTCCAGCTACGTTTGGGGCTTGTATGAAAACGTGGCTCAGCCTGAGGATCTCAATGCCTGTTTGTGCCCAAGCCATGCTCAAGAGTGGGCATAGCCCCATGGTCCGTGGAGGCTCCTCTTACTCTGAGCATTTTACCCTCACCCCAAAGGCAAGGTTTGCTCTCATGGGGAAGGAGGAGTACTATTTTGTGCTTCAGGTTCCCCCATATTCAGGGATTTGAGATAAGGTCTGGGGACAGATGCCTGCAAACCCAGTTTGGGTAAAGTTGATGGCCTAGGGCCATGCCATGTCTGATCTGCTGGATATGTTGCTAGCTATCTGTGAGGCTGACAGTAGGTCTAGGCCATGGCCCTAGAAAACTCCATGGCCTCATGAGACCAGCCACACATTCAGAGGATCAAATGGACAGAAACTCCAGCCTTAGTGACATCCTGACTGTCTCCATAACCTCAGATCCCCGGGATTTCGCTTCAGCAGCTGTAGATTGGGCCTGCCATGACTTAGGCCCTAACTCTAACTTTGGCATAGGTTTTCGGTCTTCTGTCCCAAAGGTCATGGCCCACAAGCTCTCCAGATAGAGAACTGAGTAACCACACCATGGGGCTCTGCCTAACCTACAGAAGGAAACCATTCTCAATGGAGATTCACAACATCCGAGATTAGGAAAAACATGCATGGCCAACGAGGCCGAACCCATTGATGGAACCTGACTCTGGACACTAATGCTCATTCTGTCTCTCAGCCTGAGCCGCAACATCCAGTCAGCCACCCACGTAGCTGGTCCCAGAGTTGGGAGATTGGACCTGTCATGCCCCTAGTCCCTAATGCTAGGTTGGGTTTTCTGTCATCCATACACAGAGTCCTGCTCTCAAATACCTCCATATGGGGACATCTGTGCCATACAACAGGACTCCACCCCTCACTGAGAATGAAATCATACTATATGGAGCTGCACAAACCCACCAGCAAGAGATACCTCCATGGCCCCAGGAGGACACCCACACATTGTGCAACCTTATTAGACACAAATTCTAGTCTGGTCTGAGCGAATGCCTGACAGTCACCCTAACTTCAGAATCTTGAGAGCTCACCTCAGCATTTGCAGATAGGGGATCCATACCTTATACCCTAAACATAAACTGAGCTTGGGCTTTCTGGATGCCATCCCTTGAATCCTGGAATGCAAGCCCCCCAGGCTGGGGACTCTGGAGCCAGCCCACAGGACTCTCTCTCCCCTCCAGAGGGAAACTGGTCCCTATGGAACCGCACAAAACACCTCTATTAGGGCAAAATTGCACGGCCCCTGGTGCCACACCATTTTCCTTCTCCACCCTGGACACTAATATGCAGTCTGTTACAACTTGAGTCCTGTCCTCCAATGAGTCACAGGGTTAGCTGGCCCCATAGCCAGCAGATCAGACCTGCCATGCCCTAGGGCCTAATCCTAACCCTACGTTTTGGGTTTCAGGCATATATATCCAGAGCACTCCTCTTGAGTCACAACACACGGGGGAGCCCTGAGAAACAGAACAGAATTTCTCCTGCCCCCAGAAGGAATACTTGCTTTTTGTAGCTATGTATAACCCTCAGAGGTGGAAGAACACTGTGTTGTCCCTGAGGCCACACCCAATTTTACATCGGGCGAGGACACAAACACCCATTGTGACCCTTAGCCTGAGCCCCATTTTCAACACAGCCCCATGGGTAGCTCTTCGCAGAGTAAGGATATAAGGCCTGCCATAACACTAGGACCTAACCATAAACATAGATTGGGTCTTCTGGCATCCATACCTGGAAACCTGCTCTCAAATCCCTCCGTATGGGGGACCCATGAGCCATAAAACAGGACACCACCTATCCCCCCAGAATAGGCCAAACTATTTAGAACTGAGCAAAAACCACAGAGCAGGAGCAAACTCCATGGCCCCATGAGGCCACCCCCACATTCAGTGGATTGCATGGGCACAAATTCTAGCCTGAGTGACCTCCTGACACTCTCCTTCACCTCAGATCCTCAGGAGATGCCCAGCGCCTGTAGATTGGGCATGCCATGACCTAGGCCCTAACCCTGAACCTAGTTTCAGTTTTCAGTCTTCCATCCTGGGAGCCATGGCCCACAAGCACTAAGATAGAGAACTCTAGAACAACACCATCGACTCTGCATAAACTACAGAAGGAAACCTTGCTCATTGGAGCTGCACCAATGCCCCAGATTTGGAGAAACCAGCACGACTAACGAGGCCATCCCCATTTATGGAACACAACACTGGATCCTAATACCCATTTTGTCCTCAGCCTGAGCCCCGAACCCCAGTCAGCCACTCACGTAGCTGGCCCCAGAGTTGGCGGATTGGACCTGCCATGCCTCTAGTCCTTAATGCTAACCTTAGGTTGGGTTTTAAGGCATCCATACACAGAGTCCTGCTCTCTAATCTCTCTATATGGGGACATCTGTGCCATATAACAGGACTCCACATCTCCCCCAGAATGAAGTCATAATTTGTGGGGCTGCACAAATCCCCCAGAGTGAGAGAAAAATCCTTGGCCCCAGGAGGCCACCAACTCTTTCAGCAGCCCTAGTGGACACAAATTCTTGTCTGGTCTGAGTGAATGGCTGACACTCAGCCTAATTTCTGAATCTGGGGAGCTAGCCTCTGCAGATCAGGGACTCATGCACTACACCCTAACTATAAAGGGAACTTGGGATTTCAGAATTCCATCCCTTGAGACCTGGAATGCAAGGTCTCCAGATTAGGGAATCTGGAGCCACACAGCAAGACTCACACTGTCTTCCAGAAGGAAACCCTGCCCTATGAAACTGCACAGAAGTCCTAGATCAGGGGAAACCTGCACAACCCCCAATGTCACCCCACTTTCGGACTCCACCCTGGAAACTAAGACGCATTCTGACATAACCTGAGTTCCGTCTTCCAATCAGATACTGGGATAGCTGGCATAGAGCCAGCAGATTGTATCTGCCATTCCCCTAGGCCCTAATCCAAACTGTTGGTACCCAGAGTCCTCCACTCGAATCACTCCACACGGGAGAGGCCTGAGCCACAAAACAGAACTGCTCCTGCCCCCCAGAAGAAAACCTTGCCTTTTCGAGCTATGTAAAACCCCCAGAGTTGGAAGAAAACTGAGTAGCCCCTGAGGCCATGCCCACTTTTGCAGGCCGTCCTGGACACAAACACCCATTGTGATCCTTAGCCTGAGCCCCATTTTCAACACAGCACTATGAGAAGCTCAACCCAGAGCCAGGATATAAGGACTGCTATGTCTTTAGGACCCAACCATTATAGTAATTTGAGTTTTCAAGCATCCATACCTGGAACCCTGCTCTCAACTCCCTTCATATGGGGGCCCATGAGCCATAAAACTGGACACCACCTATCTCTCAGAATAGACCAAAGTATTTGGAACTGTGCAAAAAGCCCAGAGCGGGACAAAACTCCATAGCCCCATGAGGCCAGCTGCACATTAGGCAGACCTCATGGACTCAAACTCCAGGCTGAGTGACCTTCTGACTCTCGCCTTCACCTCAGATCCCCAGAAGTTCACCTCAGCGTCTGTAGATTGGGCCTGCCTTGCCCTACGACCTAACACTAACCCTAGCTTCAGTTTTCAGACTTCCATCCCAAGAGTCCTGGCCCACAAGCTCTCAAGATAGAGTACCCCAGAGCCACACTTTGGGTCTCTGTCTACCCTCCAGAAAGAAACTGTGCTCACTGGAGCTGCACAAAACCCCCAGATTAGGAGAACCCTGCACGGCAAATGAGACCCCTATGATTTTCAGAGCTCGACCCAGGACACTAATACACATTCTGTCCCTCAACTTGAGACCGACCTCCAGTCAGCCACCCACATAGATGGCCGCAGTGTCATCAGATCAGACACCCCATGCCCCTAGTCCCTAATGCTAAACCTAGGCTGGGTTTTCAGGAGTTTTTCCCAAAACCCTGCTCTCAAATCCCTCCATATGGGGATGCCTCATTCATACAGCTGGTCTCCCCCTCTCCCCCAGAATGAAACCACACTATTTGGAGCTGCACAAAACCCCCAATTTAGGAGAAACTTGCATGGCCAACAAGGCCTCCCTGATTTACAGAACCCAACCCAGGACACTAATGAACATTTTGTTCCTCAGCCTGAGCCCCGATGTCCAATCAGCCTCCCACGTAGCTGGCCCCAGAGTCAGAAGATCAGACCTTCCATGCCCTTAGTCCATAATGCTAACTCTATGTTGGGTTTTCAGGCATACACACCCAGAGCGCTGTTCTCAAATACTCCCATATAGGGAACCGTGAGCCATGCAAAAGGACTTCACTTCTCCCCCAGAGTGAAACCATACTTTTGGTAGCTGCTCAACAACCCCAGCAGGAGAAACTTCCAAACCCAGGAGGCCACCCACACATTTGACAGGCCAGGTAGACACAAATTCTTTTAAGGTTTGAATGAATGCCTGGGATTTTCCCTATATTCTGAATCTGGGGAGCTTGCCTCAGAATCTGCAGATCAGTGATCCATGCCATACACACTAACAATACACTGAGGATTGGTTTTCAGAATTCTATTCCTTGAGTCATGGAATGCAATCCCTCCAGATTGCGGACTCTGGATCAACCCCACAGGACTCTCCCTGCCCTCCAGAAGGAAACTGTGCCCTACGGAGCCGCACAAAACCCCTAGATGAGGGGAAATGTGAACAACCCTCAATACCACCCCACTTTCAAACTCCACCCTGGAAAATATTATGCAGTCTGACACAACCTGAGTTCCATCCTCCAATAAGCCACCGGGACAGCTGGTCCCAGGGCCAGGAGTTCAGACCTGCTATGCCCATAGGCCCTAATCCTAACCCTAGCTTGGCATTTCAGGCATCCATACCCAGAGCCTTCCACTCGAATCCCTCTATATGGGGGACCCTTGAGCCACAAAACAGAAGTTCTACTGTCCCCCAAAAGTAAAGCTTGCCTTTTTGAGCTATGTAAGACTCTCAGAGTTGGAAGAAAACTGTGTAGGCCCTGAGGCCACATCCACTTTGCAGGCACCCTGGACACAAACACCCATGGTGTTCCTTCGCCTGAGCCCATTTTCAACACAGCCCCACGGGTAGATCACCCCAGAGCCAGGATATAAGGACTACCATGCCACCTGGACCTAACCCTTATCATAGGTTGGGTTTTTAGGCATCCCTACCCACAACCCTGCTCTCAAATCCCTCCATATGTGGGTCACCTGGGATATAAAACAGGACACCACCTATCCCCCAGAATAGACCAAATTATTTGTAACTGTGCAAAAACCCCAGAGGGGGAAAAAACTCCATGGACCCACGTGGCCACACCCACATTTTGCGGATCACATGAACACAAACTCCAGCCTGAGAGACCTCCTGACACTTGCCTTAACCTGAAATCCATGGGAGCTCGCCTCAGCATCTGTCGATTGGGCCTGCCATGCCCTAGGCCCTATCCCTAACCCTAGTATGGCTCTTCAGACTTCCATCCCTAGACCCTGGCTCACAAGCCCTCTGGACAGAGAACTCCAGAGCCATACCAGGGGACTCTGCCTACCTCCAGAAGGATGCCATGCTCAATGGAGCTGCACAAAACCCCCAGACTTGGAGAAACTTCCATGTGTAAAAGATCACAACCTTTGATGGAACCCGACCCTGGATCCTAAAACACATTCTGTCCCTCAGCCTTAGCCCTGACTTCTACTCAGCCACTCACGTAGCTGGCCCCAGAGGCGGCAGATAGGCCTGCCATGCCCCAGTGCCCAATGCTAACCCTTGGTTGGGTTTTCAGGGTTCCATACCCAGAGCCCTGCTCACAAATCCTTCCATATGGGGATCCCTGAGCCATACAATAGGACTCCACCTCTCCCCGAGAATGAAACCATGCTATTTGAATCTGCACAAACTCCCAGAGCAGGAGAAAACTCCATGGCCCCAGGAGGTCACCCACACATTTGACAGCCCTAGTGGACCCAAATTCTAGTCTGGTCTGAGCGAATACCTGAAACTTGCCCTAACTTAAGAGTCTCGGGAGCTTGCCTCAGAATCTGCAGATCGTGGATTCATGCCTAGACCCTAACCTTACACTGATCTTGGATTTTTAGAATTCCATTTCTTGAGTCCTGGAGTGTAAGAACTCCAGACTGGGGACTGCAGGGCCACACCACAGGGCTCTCCATTCTCTCCAGAAGGAAACCGTGCCCTATGGAGCTGCATAAAATCCCTAGATCGGGGGAAACATGCATGGCGCACAATGCCACCCCAACTTCGTACACTACCATGGATGCCAGTATGAAGTCTGACACAATCTGTGTTCCATTCTCTAATCAGCCACCGGGACAGCTGACCTCAGAGCCAGTATATCGGACCTGTCATGCCGCTAGGCCCTATTCCTAACCCTAGGCTGGGTTTTCAGGCATCCACAACCAGCACGCTCCTCTTGAATCCCTCCATATGGGATACCCCTGAGCAACAAAAAAGAACTCCTCCTGTCCCCCAAAGGGAAACCATGCTTTTTGGAACTATGTAAAACCCTCAGAGTTGGAAGAAAACTGTGTTGCCCCTGAGGCCACGCCCACTTTTGCAGGCTGCCCTGGGCACAAACACCCATTGTGACCCTTAGCCTGAGCACCATTTTCCAAAAAAGCCCAATTGGTAGCTCACTCCAGAGCCAGGATATAAGGACTGACATGCCACTAGGACCTAACCCTTATTGTAGCTTGGGTTTTCAGGCATCCATACGTGGAACACTGCTCTCAAATCCCTCTATGTGGATGACCCCTGAGCAATAAAACTGGACAACACCTATCACCAGAATAGAACAATCTGTTCGGAACTGCGCACAAACCCCAGAGCGGGAGAATCCTCCCAGCCTGCATGAGGCCACCTCACATTCAGTGGATGGCATGGACACAAATTCCAGCCTGAGCGACTACCTGACCCTTGCTTTAACTTTGATTCTCAGAAACCTCGCCTCAGTCCTGCCATGCCCTAGGTCCAAACCGTAGACCTAGCTTGGGTTTTCAGACTTCTGTCCTGAGTTCTTGTCCACAAGCCAGAGTTGGCAGGTGGGACCTGATATGACCCTAGGCCCTATATCTAACTCTATGTTGTGTTTTTAGGCATCCATCCCCAGAGACCTGCTCATTAATCCCTCCAAATGGGGAACCCTAGAGCCATACAAGAAGACTCCACCCATCTCCCAGAATGAAACCTTGCTCTTCGGCATTGTGCAGAACCCCAAATGCAGGAGAAACCTCCATGTCCAAAGGAGGCCATCTCAATTTACGGTAGCCCTAGTGGTCACAAATTGTAGTCTGAGCAAATATCTGACATTGGCCTTAAGCTCAGATCCTGAGGAGCTCAAGTCAGCATCTGCAGATCGGACCTGCCCTGCCCTAGTATCTTTTCCAAACCCTAGCTTGGGTGTTCTGACTTCGTTCCCCAGAGTCCTAGATAACAAGCCTTCCAGACTGGGGACTCAGAAGCCATACCACAGGACTCTCACTGCCCTCCAGGAAGAAGCCATGCCCTATGGCA
The DNA here is from genome assembly GCF_010015895.1 of Lontra canadensis. Classification (NCBI taxonomy): domain Eukaryota; kingdom Metazoa; phylum Chordata; class Mammalia; order Carnivora; family Mustelidae; genus Lontra; species Lontra canadensis. Next base: position 2,668 of record NW_022632182.1, on the reverse strand, counting down.
CTGTACAAACCCCCCCATATCAGGAGAAACATGCATGGCCTCTGAGGCCACACCCATTTAAGAAGCTCTCCCTGGATGCTAATACATATTCTCTCATTCGTCGTGAGACAAGACCTCCGCCCTGCCACCCACGTAGCTAGCCGAAGAGCTAGCAACTCAGACCTACACTGCCCCAGTCCCTAATTCTAACCCTAGCTGTGTTTTCAGGTATCTGTCCCCAGGGGTCAACTTTCAAATCCCTCCATAGGTGAGATTCCTGAACCAGAAAACAGGACTTCTCCTGCTCTCCTAAAGGAATTCCTGTGGTTTTGAGCTGTGTAAAATTCTCAGAGTAAGAGACATCTGCATGGCCCAGGCCTTCCCCAGTTTCAGAGGAATCACTGAACACAAGCCGATTTGTGAACCTCAGCCTGAGCTGCGTTTACAACTCAGTCCCCAAGGTAGCTCCCTCCAGAGACAGCTCATCGGGAAAGCCATGCCTCTAGGCCCTAATCCCAACCCTAGCTTGTGTTTTTAGGAATTTATTCCCAGAGCCTTGCCTCAAAACCCTCCATATTGGTGACCCCTGAGACATAATCCAGTACTCCTCGTGTTCCACAGAATAAAACCTTGCTAATTGGAGCTGCGCAAAATCACATGGCTCTAGTAACATGAGGCCATCCCCATATTTGGCAGAAATCATGGACACAAATTCCAGCCTGACTGAACACCTGACACTCACCCTAAATTCACAATCCATGGAGCCTGCCTCAGCGTCTATAGGTCGAGTCAACCATGCCCTAGGCCTTAACCCTAACCCTAGCTTGGGTTTTCAGACGTCTGTCCCAAATTCCTGGCCCACATGTACTCCAGATACAGAAATCAGGAACCACACAATATGACTCGGCCTGCCCTTCAGAAGGAAATTTTGCCCTATAGAGCTGCACAAAACCCCAAAATTATGGAAACATGCATGGCCCCTGATGCCACCCCAATTTAGTACCCCACTGTGGGCTCTAATTTGCAGTCTGACACAACCTGAGTCTTGTTTTCCAATCAGCCACTGGGACAGCAGATCAGTCCTACCAAGTCCTACCAGTCCCAGAACCAGCAGATCAGTCCTACCAAACCCCTAGGCCCTGAACTTAACCCTAGGTTGGGTTGTCAGGCACCCATACCCAGAATCCTGTTTCTTGAATCCCATCTTATGGTGGGCACCTGAGCCATCAAACTGGACTCCTCCTGTCTGGTAAAATAAATCTTGTTAATTGGAGCAGCACAAAACCAGCAGGGTGGTAATAACCTCCAAGGCCACATGAGGTTTCCCCCATATTTGGCAGAATTCATGGACACAAAGTTCAGCCTGAGGCAATGCCTGGCACACACCTTAAATTGACATCCCAAGGAGCTTGCCTCAGCATCCACAGATCTGGCCAGCCATGCCCTAGGCCCTAACCCTAACACTAGCTTGGGTTTTTAAACTTCCATCCCAAGAGTTCTCGCCCACAAGCCCTCCAGAGAGAGAACTCTGGAATGACAGCACTGTACTCTGTCTGCCTGTAAGAAGAAGATGTGCTATAGGGAGATTCAAACACTCCCTGCAGATTATGAAAACCTGCACAGCCAAAGAGGACACCCTCAATTGCGGGACCTGGGTCAGGACACTAATACACATTCTGTCCCTCAGCCTGAACCCAGACCTCTAGTCAGCCACCCACGTAGCTGGCCCCAGAGTCAGCAGATCAGACCTGACATGACACTAGTCCCTAACCCAAAGCCTATGTTGGGTTTTCAGGAATCCATATGTGGTCCCTGCTCTCGTATCTGTCCATATGGGGGACCCAGAGCCATAAAACAGGACACCACCTATACCCCAGAATAAACCAAACTGGAACTGCACCAAAATTCGCCAGAGCTTTGGAAAACTCCATGGCCCCATGAGGCCACCCCCAAAATCGATGGTTCTCATGGACACAAACTCCAGCTTGAGTGAACCCCTCATATTTGCCTTAACCTCAGATCCTGGGGAGCTCATCTCAGCATCTGAAGATAGGGCCTGCCATGCCCTAGGCCCTAACCCTAGCCTTAGCGTGGATTTCATACATCTGTCCTCAGAGTCCTGGTCCACACGCCTTTCAGATAGGGAACACTGGAGTCACACCACAGGACTCTGCCTACTCTCCAGAAGGAAAATGTGCCCTATGGAGACCCCAAGCCACCCCCATTTACAAAAGCCAGCGCTGGACACTAATACAGTTCTGTACCTCAACCTGAGTCCTTCCTCCAGACAGATATCCATATAGCTGGCACCAAGGCGGCAGATTGAACCTGCCATGACCCTAGGACCTAACCCTAACCCTAGGTTTAGTTTTCAGGTATCCATACCAAGAGGCCTGCTCTCAATTCCCTCCATATGTGGGACCCTAGAGCCAAACAACAGGAGTCCAATTGTCCTCCAGAATGAAACCTTGTTCTTTGGAACTGTGCAAAACCCTGAGAGTGGCAGAAACCTGCATGTCCTCAGGCCTCCTCAACATACGGTGATCCTAGTGGCCACAAATTGTAGTCTGAACGAATGACTGACACTCATCCTAACTTCACATCCTGGGGTGCCTGCACCAGCATTTTCAGTTTGGGCCCTAGACCCTAACCCTAACCCTAACTTGGGTTTTCATACTTCTTTCCCCAG
>NW_022632181.1:0-15405 GCF_010015895.1 Lontra canadensis | reverse complement strand
CATTTGTAGGAGCTAAAAATCTGATTGAATTAGGGATGAACCCCCCCATCATGTTTGCAGTTGCCTTGGAGCTTTGAGATTGATATCATCGACACTTAGTACTTGGAAGACTGGGAAGTTCAGGCTCTCCATCTCCCAAACTAAGCAAGGATTTGCAAGTCAGAGTGAGAATTGACATCTGTCTTGGGACTGGATCATAATATGCGAAAACAAAAAAATATTCGAGCTCAGGAGAACTATACCTGTGCTTCAGGTACCACACCTGCTAAGACAGTGGCTTTGTGCTCTGAAAAGGCATTGAAAGCTACCTAGGTTTGACATAACCCAGAAGGGTGCAGTCTCTCCTCCCACCCTGTTTTCACCAATACCTCACTGAGTTTTCCAACTCTTACTTCTTACTTTTTTCTCTTAAGTATTTTCTTTTTTCTCCTAAGTACTTCCCTTTACCTGAAAAAAACTTTTGTTCTCTGTCTTTCTGGAATAGTCTTCCTTCAAATAATAAAACCCAGTATAAACATTTTCTTAAACAAAGGTTGAAAAATTTAGGATAAGACATATTTTCCCACCCAATAATTACATTTTTTAGCATGCTTTTCCCCCTTCATTCACAAGTAATCGAGCAGCACAAAAAGCAAGGGGGAAAATCAATCTAAGTATAGAATTTAATTTAAATATAAAATAAATCTAAAGGTTATTTGGCATGTTCTATGTTCTGCTCCATGACTCTTGGGGTTTTATTTATGTTTTTTTTTTTCTTAATCATGTCTAGTATCTTCCCTATTTAACATATAATTACTCTGGGTTCTTTCTTTCTTTTTTTAAATATTTTATTTATTTATTTGACAGACAGAGTGCACAAGCAGGGGGAGCCAAAAAGGGAGACGGAGGCTCCCTGCTGAGCAGAAAGCCCAACATGAGGCTCGATCCCAGGACTCCCAGTCAACTGAGCTACCCAGGTGCCCCTGGGTTCACATTTCTCATTTGAGGTTTATCTTGCAACTGACTTCTGAGAATGGCCATCTTACCTAGTCTATCAGACCAGGCCTGATTATAGCCAGTACAGGGGTAAAGAATAATTTTTAATGTGAAAAGAGAGAGAAAAAAGAGGATTTGTTATTTCTTCAGTGAAAATATGGATAATTTAAAATATTTTAAGAAGCTAGTGGATTTATTTATGGTGTAGATCTTGGAAAGGAAAAAGAAGGCTGGGATTGTGTATGTGAATAGCCAGTCAAGGAATACAGTCCCATCAAAGGAAAAGAAACTAGTGAAACACACTATTTTCCATAATTTCTGGGTCCTTTATTTCTGGTGTTTACTTACCCATGCTTCAAGACAGAGACATTTAAAAACTGGAGAAATGAAAGACGCTGACCAATTCCCTACATGTTTAAAGTGATGATAATAATTCTACAACCATTTCCTTCACGTTCACCCTTCTAAATTTAGTGACGAAGTCAGACTATAGGAAGACTGAAGTGGTGTCAAGACAGTGCAGAGTAATTATCAAAATTGGAAGGGGAGGTGAACCATGAGAGACTATGGACTTTGAAAAACAATCTGAAGGGTTTGAAGAGGTGGGGGGGTGGGAGGTTGGGGGAACCAGGTGGTGGGTATTAGAGACGGCACGGACTGCATAGAGCACTGGGTGTGGTGCAAAAACAATGAATACTGTTATGCTGAAAAAAAAAAAAATATATATATATATATATAGTGGGTAAAAGTTTAAATAGAATACTTACCTCCATACCTGGAATTTGTATTTTTAGGCGGGAAGGTCCATATTAGAGAGGTAGAGAAAAACCTAAAGTGATTTATAAGTGATTATTAAACATGTTATTTAAAAAATAAAGATAAGTAAATCACAAATTTAAATGAATCAGGAAAAAAGTGAACAGAAACTAAAAGATGAAAGCAGAAATTAATGAAGTAGCAAAGTAGGAAAAATTGGTTAATCTGAAATAGGTCTTTCAAAATAGCAATAAAGTCTGGGAACAGTGTCTTGAAAAGATCTCTGTGATTTAGAAGAAAGATGGAAAATCTGTATAGAAATAAAAAATCATATCAATGAGAGAAACCAAGAAACCACTGATAAGAAAACATTTCAACTCAGTGGTTACAAATTTAAACATTTTGTTAAACTATTTTCTACAAAGAAACTAAAGCACACAAATTGATTTGAGAATATGTAGGAAGTTTTTTGACCTATAACTCAGGAAGAAATTCTAAAATTTGTCAAAATGCAGCATCTAATGCTCAACCAAAAGCACAAAACCTAGTTGATATTATATATGTGTTTTATACCTCAAGAAATTAGAAAAGTTTTACAATTATTTTCATGAGATGACAATCCCCACTACCAAAACAGATTGTGTGGAGATAGAAATCAATGTTATGTAATTAAAGAATACTAGATCAATAGCATATTAATAGTATCTAAAGTTCCATGATATAGTTTGTTCTATGAATATAAAGATCATTCAATGCAAAGTAATCAATTAATGTGCCAAATCATCATACTTCTAGGAAGGAACACCATCTATTTATCTCAAAATATTTGGCATAAATGTTCAAAGATATGTTAATTGAATATTTCTTTAGCATAATAATAATATATTTTGATAAAATAAGTAGCCAATATCATCCCTTACTCTAAGACACTAGAGACATTCCTGGTAATGTCAGGATGAGGAATTCCAACAATTGCTGTTGTTATGTAACATTGTTTTTGAAAAGCTAACAAATGCAACATGACAAGAAAATATAGATATTCACATATATGTGAAAGAAGGAAACATAATTATTATATTTGTAATAACTATCTAGGTGGAATGTATGAGAATTAACTGAAAAAACATCTCACTGGAATTACTAAAATAAATCTCTAAAATGGCTGGTTCTAAAATCCTGTCATAAAAAAACATTTTCCTATTGAGCACCAATACCAGTTGGACTGTAACATCAAAAATCTACCATTTACATAAAATCAAAATTGTGAAATGTCTCAGAATAAGCCTTCTCAGGATCCATTTTAAAAATTACAAAACTTTTCCTGGAGAACATTTTAAAAGACTTTAATATATGGTGGAACATGGAATGCTCCGATATGGAGACCAAGTATTATATAAATGTCAGTAGTCCACAAGTTAATTCACAAAGACAAGGCAATTCCAATTTAAATCCCAGAATGGTATTTGGAGATTGGGGATTTGACAAAATATTCTGAATTTCATCCGAAATACTTATTATTAGAATAGCCAGAGTTTTTATTTCTTTTTCTTCTTTTTTTCCTAGTGAAACATTTGAGAGTCATAAAACCTCAATTACTTTATTAATAAAAAATTAAAATGGAAAGCACATAAAATATGTCTGTGTGTAAGCAAATATATACTGTTCACTGGCTTATACACTGATGTATTTGTGTGTGTATGTGTGTATTTTATACCTATATATGATAGTAGGCTATTTATTGGTACCAATGACCTTGGTATGATTTTTTTAAAGGTATCTCATGTACTCACTGGGTCAGCATTTCTCTCCCAGGAATTTGTCCTCAGGAAATAATCATAAGCATTCATAATATTATATCTAGAATTATATCCACCATAGGTTGTTTATAAAAAACCAAAATTAGAAAAAAACATTTAAGGTTTCAAATATGTGTGAACTTAGAATAAATCATGATACAATCCTTGAATCAAATATTTTGTAAACATTCAAACCAATGTGTAAGAATATTTAACGAAATGGAGTTTCTTCATCAGGAAATGTACAGGGATAGGTATAAGTAAGGGAATCAACTGAAGGCCAGTTTTGGAACTGTCCTTATTCCAACGGACTTAAAAACATCTGCTTTTTTCATCTGCTGAAAAACACTAAACACGTGATTTAAGGAATGTTATTCCAGTTAATCAGGACTTTAAGTGATCTCTTTGATAAACCATTTTGGTCTCTTGACAGGAAGTCCCGATCTTACACTCAGATTCCTGCCGCTCCCTGTTCTGTGGCTGGGTGAGTTTGCCTTCTAAATGTTGTCAGGATAATGTGTCTAAGCTACAACTTAACTGTGGGATGTGGTGCGACCAAAGATTTGAGGAAGATACTGGAAGGTAGAAACCAAAACCAAATTGACAAAATCTGTAAAACAAGGCAGAGGGAGGAGTTAAAGATAACTTTCATGATTCTTTCTTTCTTTTTCTTTTCTTTCCTTTTTTTTTTTTTTTAAGATTTTATTTATTTATTTGACAGAGAGAGACACAATGAGAGAGGGAACACAAGTAGGGGGAGTGGGAGAAGCAGGCTTCCTGTCCAGCAGGGAGCCCAACGCAGGCCTCCATCCCAGGATACTGGGATCTTGAGACCTGAGCCAAAGGCAGATGCTTAAGGACTGAGCCACGGAGGTGCCCCTCCCATGATTCTTAAAGTGATTTGCACAATTTACAACACAGACCATCTCCAACCCTCTTCTCCAGTCTCCTTTACAATTCAAAGCCAGCCCTCATCCTGCCTTCTGGAAGGCCTACATAAACTAGTCCGGTAAATATACATCTCTGGTATCTGGGCATAGGGAACTTGATTGTTGCTATCTGGTGAGCAGGTGAGCAGGTGAACTTTGAGGAAACAAAGGGTGGGTCCCACGCGGAATTTCAAATAATGTCTTTGTAATAGTTTTTTACTCATATTTAGTTTCCGAGAACATTGGGAAATACTTCTGTTAAAAAATGTTATGTGCTAAGTGAGCTTTTCTGGACTTAATTACTGTGATTATGCAAAATGCACTCAGAGTTCTAAGTATTGACTGACTTACCTAGGTAAATTGGGGGTTGCTTGCTTTGGACTATTTGACAATATAAAGGCTGGGAGTAGAGTTCTAAAGTTCTCTTCAGTCTAGTTCTGTACTAAGAGAGAAAAATGATCAAACCCACAATGTGGAAAATAATTCTTTAATATTCAATGTATACCTTAAATCTCTACCTAAGTGTTGATCAAAGTAATTTTATTCTAAGTAAGGGAAAATCTAAAATGCCCTATATATTGATAAATAAAAATGCTATTTTAAGTATTTTATATATATCTCCAATAATTAAGGATTACTAAAGCAAGCTATACTGGATTATTATTATTATTATTTTTTAAGATTTTATTTATTTGACAGAGAAAGACACAGTGAGAGAGGGAACATAAGCAGGGGGAGTGGGAGAGGGAGAAGCCGTCCTCCCACCGAACAGGGAGCCTGATGCGGGAAAGAACCCAGAACCCTGGGATCATGACCAGAGCCAAAGGCCTATCAACTGAGCCACCCAGGTGCCCCTATACTGAAGTATTATACAGCTACCATGGATATTTGAGTGTTTGTATAGGAAGATTAGTATGACAACACTCTATAAAAATATGAAAAATTATATATATACTGTGATCTCAAATTTGAGATTTTGTCTCTGGGAAAAGTATTGGCAAAAATCCTAGACATATGTATTTTCTTTTGGTTCTAGGTGGGGTATCAAATCTCAGCTCCCTTGTTGATAACTGGAGAGTCTGCAGATGAAGCTGAACCCATCACCTGGCAGGTTAGTGCTCAATGAAACCTGCTGAGCAGCTATGCCAGCAGGTGACACACATCTTTCTATCCCCTCATGCAATTCTACAAGGCAGGCACTCTTAATAACTCCCCTTTGTAATGGAGATCGAGAAGCATGAAAGAACTAAGCCATTCTGAGCGACACCCCCAAGAAGGAGAGCCAGAGTTGGGATGAGGCATGACCTGTCCAAATCCAGCTCCCAGTGCTTCTTGTTGACCCCACGCACACTCAAACACCCCAAAATATGGGTATGTTTGCATCTTTAGGTGGCTTTTCGTTTTATTCTGGATAAGCTGGTGTATTTTCCAAATTTTCTAACGTGAGCATATATTGCCTGTAAATCGTGGTTTTGCTTTTGGTTTCCAGTAAGAAAAACAGTGAAGGGTGTAACATAAGAAGCAAGTCAAGGGTTGCAGATACAAATGATGGTGGTAATCATAAAAGTCTCAGCTACCCTTACGATTTAGCTTTGGAGAGAGCAAGGCATTCTGCGTTTCACGTATCAACCGACTTTAAAAATGTTTCTCTTTTCCTTTGTATAAGAACCCCGAACTGGATCAGTTTGTGTTTTGTGATACTCTTTGATTTGAACATATGGCCTTCAGGCAATAATCTGGTTAATGTCACTGAAGTTCCCCCCTTAGTTGCTAGGATGAAGGTTGTAGAAAAAGGTTTGCATGTCTTGTTTGGTTTTGCTTTATTCAGATGCGTGGTGGGCTTTTTGTCATCTCAGGCGTGGCCCTTGCTAAGGAGAAAGACACCCTGGGTGGGACCAGAAGCCGAAAGGCCTGGATGCTCCTCCCAGCTGCCCACTTAACCTCTAGCTGTCTCATTATTTTCGGCCATAAAATACATCGACTATATGCCCTTGAATCGGGCAACAGAGAAGACAACTTTGTACATGTAAAGTAAATGCACAAGCTTTATTTCTGTGTCCACACTTTCTTCTCCATTTGTCTGAATCATACTCCTTTTCTTCTCTTTTCTTTCTTTTCTTATTATCTCTGGTTCCAGGCTTGGGCTTGCCCACAGGAGTGCTGAGTGAGGAATTGCTTCTTCTGACCTGGAACAGGTGCTGGGTTGTTATGACACCTCTTACCAGTGTCTAATTTCTTGCTCTCCAATATCCCTGTTTACAGAGCCCTCCCTCCTTAAGGGAAATACTACCTTGGATGTGTTCTTCCATTAGTTCTGACACTTAAGGAGTGATAGTCATAAATCAAAGGCATTTGTGTATTCATTTACAGGCTCCTGTGTTTTCCAAAGCATCCTCTCAATTGTCTTGAAAAGCTCAAACTCGCTAGCTTGGCTGCTGTGTTAAATGTGCCTTGTTCCCAAATCATGCCAGGCACCGCGCTCCTGAATCCTGAGTCCCATTCCGAGCAGGGGTCCCGCCAGCTATGTGACCCTGAGGCCTCATTTGTAATCACCATAAACCGGAAGGAAGAGGCACCGAGCTACCATCAGTCCTGCAGAGACAGCAGAGCAGAGGAGCCTAATTACGGAAATTAAGGTCTGGAAGAGACACGGTTTGCAAGTGCGAGATCTGTCGGCACCTTGAGAGCCATCGTCCAAGCATCTCTGGGTCGGAAGAACGGAAATACACTCACATTAATTAGCCTGCTGCACCAGAAGAGAATAATTTAAATGCAAAAGATAATCTCACTGCCCTTTTGATGGGGAAAAGTTGTCCTAGATTGGAAGTTTGATTTCCGTGTGGGCAGCAGCGTGTGCGCCGGTCCATTACAGCAGCACGGGCGATTGGAAAGAGCAAGGAGGGGGACAAACAACTTGAATGGTGCCTCGGCCGCTTGGTGTGTGATCCTTGGCAGCTGACCACACCTCCCTAAGTCTCAGGTTTCAGTTTTCTCACTTATAAAGTGGCGAAAATAGTACTCAGTTGAATGAGATACTATAAGGATTAAATACACTAAAGTTGATACTGTTCATGATGGATGAAAAAGTCACAAGCACATTATATCCTCCAGAAACAGCTGGGTATTTGCTATGTATATACTCAGGCATCTGTGCACATAATTTTTTTTTTTTTTTTTTTTACCACCTCCTTTTCATCTCGGTATTGCCATTTAGTCAATTCTGCTGGCTGTTATTAAAAGGCTTCCCAACACAATAGCGAGGGGCGGTCAACAAAGGAAAGCACACAGTGCAGTGAAAGCTATTGAGAAATGTACATTCACCCTCCCCACACCCTTGACCTCCAGAATCAGATCAGTAACTTTTCTCCTCCTCATTTCCCCTTCCTGTGTCCACAGTGAAGGGAAGTTGGTTGCAACCTTTTGCAGATAATGTGACAGGGGGCACACAAGAGCGGAAGGGAGAAAGGCTTTTCAACAAAAGCCTGGAACTTCGGTTTAGGTAAATTCAGGAAGGAGAGCGATAGGAAATGGCAACAACCTTGCCAGGAACTAAAGGAAAAGGATTCTGGCTTCAGCCCCAGAGCAAAATGTTAGGTCATCTATAATAAGGGCTGGGTGAAAAACCTTCAACTCCAAATGAAAGATACAATGACAAAAAGAAACTTATCAGGGCAACTTTCAAAGCAGTTAAGAAACCAATTCTTCTTTTCTAAAGAAAGTCCTCAGATATGAGGTTCCCTGATCAACGTGCTCTGAGTTCCGCGCAGGATGAACTCTTCTTCTCAATCTCAGGAGCCAAGTGACTGAGCCAAATTCTTATTTATGAGGAAAAGGAAAGGAAACAGAAACGTAATGACAAAATGGAGTAGATTAAGCTCATTTTTGCTCAATTAAATCCCTTTTTGATAGGGAGTTTCTAGTTTGGGCCAAATTTCTTGTCATTTAAATTGTCACAATTATTACAAATGGCACTGACGGAAAACAGTTGGTAGGAACAAGTGAGACAGTTTAAAATCAAAAGAAGCACGTCCTCTCCCCGAATTATACTCAGTTCAGAACCTGAAGTTGAGAAAGAGCGAGAGACACAGACACGGAGAGGGAAAGAGGAAAGAGGAAAGGGACAGAGAGAAGAGAGAAGACAAACAGAGAGAGGTATTTGAGTAGAGGAATATATCTTTCTAAACGGTACATATTTTGCTTTTTCTGACACTAAAACTGCTTACGAGAGAGATGTTTATCTGAAGATCGGAGCTGAATCATTGGCAGGAAAGGACAGGCTAATTTCAAAAATCCCAGGTCTGACATGATTGACTTTCTTTGCTTCTACAAGTTGACTCCAATCAAACCTGAATAGACTCACAATTCTATACTAATTTCAGACTGTTTTCCCATTGATCTTTTACAAGTGGACCAGTCATCTTGCATAAATGTTATTTATGACCTAGTGTCTTAGAAGAAGTCCCTTCTCGGTAGGAATAGAGTTCTGATTTCCACCCTCGCTGCTGAAGTACAGCCTTTCAGTGACTCAAATTCTTTTTGTGACAGTGTCTGCAAGTAAGATGTTATAAATCCACAGCGGGAAAATCCTGGGGTAACATGCGAGAGGAGAGAGGAGAAAAAAGAAAAACACATTTTTTTTCTCCTTAATAATCTTCCCAGTTTTGTGGTGAGGTAAATGGAAAAGTTCTGTACTTGGTTGTGCTAAATTGCTACCCATCCACTATTCCCTGGGGTTAATAAGGAGAATCATTAAATATTAGTAAGATTGCTAACAGTCTGGGAACACAGCACATACTGGGTAGACAGTCACTCAAGTGCACACTGGAACCTTCTTTCTGGACAGCAGGCAATGCTGAGGGAGAGTTTGAAGTTTACATCAGAAACCGCCCTTTAGAAAACCATGGGTCCAGCATTTCTTTTTTTTTTTTTTTCCTGGATATTATTTAAGCCATAAATGTGAATTTTACACATGCTGCCTGGGTACATTTTAAGTTGGGAAACAATTTAGTTGGGTAAAAATCCACCTAGCCATTTTTCCATGATGCAGTAAAAGATAAGTTTTTTAAAATGCTTCATTTATATAGATAATGATAGCTATCACCTACAACTCGCCCAACAATGTTCTACATTGTTTTTCATTTGGACTTTAGGTTAACACTGCCAGATAGAGATTGTTACCTTCATTTTATGGAAGAGAAAAATTTTGACTCAGGAGAACTTAAGAAACTTGCCCAACTTTGTTCTGTCAGTGACCGCTGAAACTTGAATGTACAATTTTCTGTTTCCTACATCTGTACTCTTCTGTGTTTATAGTCTATGGCCTTGTGTTTTATAAACTTGCCCCTCAGTCATAAAAATCTCTTCCCTTAAAGCAATAACTATGTATTATTAAGGTTGATGGCTGTCTCAATAATTCAGAAGATACTTTTGCATAATTTGTTTTTGAATTTGTTTCAAACAAGATTGACAGACCTGTGTCTCTTCCAGCGTAGGGCAAACATCCTACCTGCAATTTGGGTCCCCAAGCCTCCCTCTGTCACTGCCCTAGGATCCACTTCTACTCCCTTTTTCCTTCTTTGAGTCTCTTGATTCATGCCAACATGCTACTCACTCCCATACCAGCTATGTGTTCCCTTGCAATGACTTAAACTCTAGAAATTTATATAGAGGGATTTTTGGTTTTTTCTTTCTGTCACTGTAAACACTGTCACTAGACAACTAGAAAGGAAAGCAGGACCCCAAAAAGCTCGAGTCATAAGTGATTTGATTAAAATTATTTAGCCATTTAATTAGAGATGGAAAAAATCCATGTGGATTTCTCTCCATTGGTAGTCAACCCTGTCTATAGCTACCCAGATTTCTTTGTAAAATCAATTTAATTATATGCATGAATCTCATCTCTATGCCCCAAACTTAAGCCGTTGGAATACAGATTTCCCATTTCTCCCCACCCGCTGACTTCGATTTAAATTCTTCTCAGCTGATGTGGTTTTAAAGCTAAGTATGTTTTCTTTCTTTTCTAGGTTAATGTCATCCAAGGATTTCTCTGGTTCTTCCAACTTCATGCCACACACGACATTCTGCCTCCATCAAAAATCAAATCATTTCTCTCAAAGAGAACTGGCATCAAGACAAACCTTAGACATAAAAGGAAGGGTTAAGTTTACTTCCAATATTAGGGGATGATTCGGAAATAAATGTCGAGGTTAAAAAGTCCAGATGGTAATTCCACTGTATCCTTCCTATAAACATGATTTGATTTATGAGAACTACTAATGGTATCTCAGTTTGGATCTGGATGGCTTTGCTTTCTCTCATCTGAGTTTTAAATTCATCAGATTCTTTTACTCCCACTATCAATCCTTCACTACAAAGAGACACTCCTAATCAAGAATTTGGGAGTATTTTAAAATGCAGAAATTTGATAAATGTTAACAACCCTAATCCATGCAAATTACTTTCTGTTGTCATTATTTATAACCTGGCGGATGTGTTTATTCAAAAGACCCTCAGAGAGCTCCGACAATTCATGCTTCTAGTTGTGAATCATCTTTCGCTCTTTTTCCCTCTTTCATAAAGGATCACACTGAATTAGTTTTCACTTCTTTTTTTTTTTTTTCTTTGCCTGACATGGCAATTATTAGCTTTCTTGGTTTTGTCAGGGAAAAAAAAGAAAGTCCATTGGAAATGTTTATCTCCTGGGGCAAATCTCAGGGAAACAGCATGTTTATCCCTTCAAGGGCCTGTAATCCAAAGGCAGCCCCAGGCCCACCAGTTTTATAACAGGAGAACTGGCGGAGAAACAGCCACATGATTGAGCAGCTATGGTAAAATAATCCTCCGTAGTGAGTCTCACAGTATCCCCAGCCCGTCTTTGTTCTCTGACCTCTGATGATTAAATGTACAAGTTGAAATCATACTAATTTCAACTCTTATTTGCATCTGAGTCTGTCAGCTAACAAAGTGGTGTTCAATGGATACTGTACACTATTGGGTTTCTTTCTTCCATAGTGAGAACCCATGTGTTTTATACGGTGGCTAATGCTGCCTGGTATTTAATTGGAAAATCATACCAGGAAAGAAGGTCATTTGAATTAGAAGGATGGCTAGAATGATCACATCGCCTGCAGTTTACTTTATTACATGTGAGGATACACACAACCGTGGTGTCTGTTCTATGATAGACACAAAATTTTGCATGGTTCTTCACCCTCTTTCAAGGTTCAGTTCCAATAATATTTCCATTATGAAACCTCTAGGTTTCCATCTACGAAACCAAGGCTGGAAAAAATACTCCATCCCCCGTACTCCCAGTGATATTGTGGACACACCTTCATTTGTTCAACATTCACCACAGTTCTTAAACGTTCTAGGCACTTTTAGAACTTGAAATATAATCAAGACCAAGATACAGTTTATACACTCCCAAGAGAGAAGAATGGGCAGTTGCAATAAATCATTAACAACTTATAAGCTCGAGATATGATAGGGCTTGTAAGAAGTACACCTGCCTTGTTGGGTTAAGGACATGACCCTCTAGAGTCCACCAAGACCGTCCAGTCTCAGTGTGTAGGAATAGGCAGAAGGCAGAAGAAGCCTTAGTATGAGGAAAAGATGAACAATGCTTTGTCTTTCCAGAAGTGAAAGAACACATTTGTGGGGGAACTGCAAATAAAAAGACAGTGGTTTGGGGATAGAATTCTATATTCAGAATTCATTAAAACACAGATCAAACAACTAAGTAGAGATCAGTTCATAAAGGTTAAGTTAAGGATTTACATTTTATTATGAGGACAATGGACACTGGGCCTTACAAATGTTGATAATGGAGATCTGAATACAGTAAATGGTTATGGGAATGGAGAAAAGTAAAAGTTGGCTTTTATTACAAAATAAAATCAAGACATTGTTGGCTATTTGGGTAAGGGGGGAAGAGAGAGAGGTAGGCACAAAGGAAGATACACAGGTTTCAGGCCTGGGAAACAAGGAGGTAGTGATAACTTTGTTGATATAAGGGAGATAAATACCTTTATTACAGATCAGTAGTTCCTTTTAAGATGCAGAGTCTCCCCACTTCTCAATGCCCCAATTCATAACATTAGATTGAGTTTTTGTAGTCAGTCGAGTTGTTGTTGTTGTTATTGTTGCTGTTGTTTGATTCAGGGATTCTCAGTGACTAGCCTAGTGCCTGTTGCTCCATAATTATTGTTAAATAATTGAGTTACTGGAGCAGAAGTGATGAATATTTTTTCCACCACTATTTTCCAGGGGAAACTCCCAATTACTTGAATGGAAATTATTTTGGGGGACTGGAGTACAAATCTATTTGAAGTGAATTAAGTCTTCATAAGGCCAAGATACCACGTATTTAATTACGCTTTCAATGAAACTCAGTGATATCCTTCTGATGGAAAACTGACTTTCTAAATAATTAAATGAATTAAAACTTGTGTATGACAGGATTATTATACCAGCAACAGTCCCACTGCAAATACATGAGACTGTCATTGCAATAACTGAAGGACTAAAATAGATGTCTATGCAGACAGCTACACATTTACTGCCTGAGGCTCAGAACAAATCATAACTCTAGGTGAACTCAATTCCTCAAAGCACCAGGGGAAGCTGGAGCCTTCCAGGTGACCTCTAGTTGACTGGCTTCTGGGATATATATAGCACAGGCTGAAGTGTGCTGTCAAGACTCACCATTTAAGTATTCACAACTCCATTAAAATATTCTTTTCAAAGAGAGAGAACTGCAGGATGAATTCAGGAAGGATCTGTCTTACAACTTTTTGGAATTTGGAACTCAAGAGGGGCAATGGTGTTGGGATATGTGGATTTGGATGTGATCAAAATGGAGATGGAGACCCAAGCAGAGAGAGCATTGTATCTTTGGAAGGGGAAGGGTTGTCCTTGAGATTGTCTTCAAATACTATCTCTTTCCTTTAAAATACTTCCTATTGTATTGCATTTATTGTCTGTGGACTTGGTTATGAATACTCAACCAGGATTTATTCAGCACCTATAACACACCCTACATTCCAACAACAGCTGGGCACTTAAACTTGCATTATCGCTTGGAATGTCCATCAACCTGCCCAGTGAGGAATTAAGACCACCAGAGAAAATGGTCCTGGATTACACACCAGTAGGGGGCAGGGCCAAAATCTGGATCCATATTTTCTGAATCCTGTGATTTTTTTTTTCCCGTGATGATTGTTATGAGTATTTGATACATGTATTACCCACAGAAGACACATGTTCATATCTTTCTCAAAATTTTAGGATTCTAAGTCCTGGAGAACCAGTTTCAGCTTTATACACCATGAATGTTATAAAAGGCATCAGTTTTATCACCCTCCCCACAGATGTCTCTATTGCTTCTACAGTTTGTATGACAACAGACCAGTGATATAGAGGTGGATGATTATCTTCTGAACTTGGCTTTCCCCAAATTCCAGTATCTAGAAATGCATAGAAAAATGTCCATATTAAGCTTGCCTAATATTAAACATATGGAATCGCAGTTCACATGTGACAATAAAAATACAAATTTATGTATTTTAGAAAATATGTCAGGCCTATTTTGCCCTAAGGCATAATCTCTGACAATTGGAAGTTCAAGTCCAAGATTTGGTCATTTTCAGTCTGTAGGGGGCGGTTCAATGACACTTTGCAGTTTAAACAAGTTTTTGACATCTCCTACAAGAAAAAAAGGAGTTTTAAGTGGCACCCCATGTTCATAGAACATTAGATAGCTAAGTCAGATTTCAGGAAGAAAAGAGAGGGGGAAAGTTAGTTGTTATCAGGTTTCTGAAAGATCAAAGAAGAACCCTTTTTTCCTCCAAGAAAACGTGGGTGGAGAAGGCTATAGATGCTGCTCTGTGATCTTTAGGCAACCTGATGTGTAGCTGGAAACCCTTCAAGTGGCTTGACAGCCTCAGCTACTCATTCTTATTTTAAAGCATTAATTATTGTGGTTGTAGAAACACACATAAGAGAAAGTATCAATGACACATACAGAAGAAATCAGTGAATTTTTATAAATACATGCATGTGTAATCAGCATTCACAATCCAAAATTAGAACATACCTCATCCCCGGCAAATTCCTTTCCAATCACAGCACCCTTCCTTCCCTTCAAAATCACTACTCTCTTGACTTTTGAAGGAATTATCATTTGTTCTCTTTATACATTATTAACCTCATACAAATACATCCCTTACATGAGAATTGAGGTTTGCCTGTTTTTTAACTATTTTTTTATATGTACCTTGTCTTACTGTCTAGACTTCAAAAAAAAATGTATTTTGCATATTTTAGGAAACATATTATAGAAATAAACTTTATGGTTTTTTTGGGTCTGCCTTGTTATTCATACCATGCTTGGGAAAGTCATAAGGCTTTTCATGGGTAGCTGTAATTCTTTAATCTTTTGTATATCCCACTATTATATGATCATAAGTTATGTGCCCATTCTACTACTGATGGGCATTTGGGATATTTTTATTTGGGGTTATTAAATATAATGTGTCTGTGGATTTCCCTGTTGTTTGTCTCCTAGTGCATATTTGAATGTTAGTTTATTCAAATACTGTGTATCTCCAATGTTAGAAAAAATGCTAAATATTTCTCCAAAGTCTTTATGACCCGTTATAAATGTCTTACATTTATAAATGTAAGTTTATAAAGTTTATAAATGTTTTAGTTTATAGTTTATAAGCAGAAGTTTATAAACATTTTAAAGAACAGTTTTTGTTTAATTTGCTTTTAATTTTTAGCTTTCTGATGGTTATTTAGTGGTATCATGTTGTGATTTTAATTTTGTTTCTGATGTAAGTGATGATGTTGAGTATTCTTTTGTATATTTATCAGTCATATGGATACAGCCTTCCTAAGTCTTATGTCCATTGTTCTATGTGGTTGTCTTTTTCTTATTGATTTAT
>NW_022632180.1:0-15407 GCF_010015895.1 Lontra canadensis | reverse complement strand
CATTTGTAGGAGCTAAAAATCTGATTGAATTAGGGATGAACCCCCCCCATCATGTTTGCAGTTGCCTTGGAGCTTTGAGATTGATATCATCGACACTTAGTACTTGGAAGACTGGGAAGTTCAGGCTCTCCATCTCCCAAACTAAGCAAGGATTTGCAAGTCAGAGTGAGAATTGACATCTGTCTTGGGACTGGATCATAATATGCGAAAACAAAAAAATATTCGAGCTCAGGAGAACTATACCTGTGCTTCAGGTACCACACCTGCTAAGACAGTGGCTTTGTGCTCTGAAAAGGCATTGAAAGCTACCTAGGTTTGACATAACCCAGAAGGGTGCAGTCTCTCCTCCCACCCTGTTTTCACCAATACCTCACTGAGTTTTCCAACTCTTACTTCTTACTTTTTTCTCTTAAGTATTTTCTTTTTTCTCCTAAGTACTTCCCTTTACCTGAAAAAAACTTTTGTTCTCTGTCTTTCTGGAATAGTCTTCCTTCAAATAATAAAACCCAGTATAAACATTTTCTTAAACAAAGGTTGAAAAATTTAGGATAAGACATATTTTCCCACCCAATAATTACATTTTTTAGCATGCTTTTCCCCCTTCATTCACAAGTAATCGAGCAGCACAAAAAGCAAGGGGGAAAATCAATCTAAGTATAGAATTTAATTTAAATATAAAATAAATCTAAAGGTTATTTGGCATGTTCTATGTTCTGCTCCATGACTCTTGGGGTTTTATTTATGTTTTTTTTTTTTCTTAATCATGTCTAGTATCTTCCCTATTTAACATATAATTACTCTGGGTTCTTTCTTTCTTTTTTTAAATATTTTATTTATTTATTTGACAGACAGAGTGCACAAGCAGGGGGAGCCAAAAAGGGAGACGGAGGCTCCCTGCTGAGCAGAAAGCCCAACATGAGGCTCGATCCCAGGACTCCCAGTCAACTGAGCTACCCAGGTGCCCCTGGGTTCACATTTCTCATTTGAGGTTTATCTTGCAACTGACTTCTGAGAATGGCCATCTTACCTAGTCTATCAGACCAGGCCTGATTATAGCCAGTACAGGGGTAAAGAATAATTTTTAATGTGAAAAGAGAGAGAAAAAAGAGGATTTGTTATTTCTTCAGTGAAAATATGGATAATTTAAAATATTTTAAGAAGCTAGTGGATTTATTTATGGTGTAGATCTTGGAAAGGAAAAAGAAGGCTGGGATTGTGTATGTGAATAGCCAGTCAAGGAATACAGTCCCATCAAAGGAAAAGAAACTAGTGAAACACACTATTTTCCATAATTTCTGGGTCCTTTATTTCTGGTGTTTACTTACCCATGCTTCAAGACAGAGACATTTAAAAACTGGAGAAATGAAAGACGCTGACCAATTCCCTACATGTTTAAAGTGATGATAATAATTCTACAACCATTTCCTTCACGTTCACCCTTCTAAATTTAGTGACGAAGTCAGACTATAGGAAGACTGAAGTGGTGTCAAGACAGTGCAGAGTAATTATCAAAATTGGAAGGGGAGGTGAACCATGAGAGACTATGGACTTTGAAAAACAATCTGAAGGGTTTGAAGAGGTGGGGGGGTGGGAGGTTGGGGGAACCAGGTGGTGGGTATTAGAGACGGCACGGACTGCATAGAGCACTGGGTGTGGTGCAAAAACAATGAATACTGTTATGCTGAAAAAAAAAAAAATATATATATATATATATAGTGGGTAAAAGTTTAAATAGAATACTTACCTCCATACCTGGAATTTGTATTTTTAGGCGGGAAGGTCCATATTAGAGAGGTAGAGAAAAACCTAAAGTGATTTATAAGTGATTATTAAACATGTTATTTAAAAAATAAAGATAAGTAAATCACAAATTTAAATGAATCAGGAAAAAAGTGAACAGAAACTAAAAGATGAAAGCAGAAATTAATGAAGTAGCAAAGTAGGAAAAATTGGTTAATCTGAAATAGGTCTTTCAAAATAGCAATAAAGTCTGGGAACAGTGTCTTGAAAAGATCTCTGTGATTTAGAAGAAAGATGGAAAATCTGTATAGAAATAAAAAATCATATCAATGAGAGAAACCAAGAAACCACTGATAAGAAAACATTTCAACTCAGTGGTTACAAATTTAAACATTTTGTTAAACTATTTTCTACAAAGAAACTAAAGCACACAAATTGATTTGAGAATATGTAGGAAGTTTTTTGACCTATAACTCAGGAAGAAATTCTAAAATTTGTCAAAATGCAGCATCTAATGCTCAACCAAAAGCACAAAACCTAGTTGATATTATATATGTGTTTTATACCTCAAGAAATTAGAAAAGTTTTACAATTATTTTCATGAGATGACAATCCCCACTACCAAAACAGATTGTGTGGAGATAGAAATCAATGTTATGTAATTAAAGAATACTAGATCAATAGCATATTAATAGTATCTAAAGTTCCATGATATAGTTTGTTCTATGAATATAAAGATCATTCAATGCAAAGTAATCAATTAATGTGCCAAATCATCATACTTCTAGGAAGGAACACCATCTATTTATCTCAAAATATTTGGCATAAATGTTCAAAGATATGTTAATTGAATATTTCTTTAGCATAATAATAATATATTTTGATAAAATAAGTAGCCAATATCATCCCTTACTCTAAGACACTAGAGACATTCCTGGTAATGTCAGGATGAGGAATTCCAACAATTGCTGTTGTTATGTAACATTGTTTTTGAAAAGCTAACAAATGCAACATGACAAGAAAATATAGATATTCACATATATGTGAAAGAAGGAAACATAATTATTATATTTGTAATAACTATCTAGGTGGAATGTATGAGAATTAACTGAAAAAACATCTCACTGGAATTACTAAAATAAATCTCTAAAATGGCTGGTTCTAAAATCCTGTCATAAAAAAACATTTTCCTATTGAGCACCAATACCAGTTGGACTGTAACATCAAAAATCTACCATTTACATAAAATCAAAATTGTGAAATGTCTCAGAATAAGCCTTCTCAGGATCCATTTTAAAAATTACAAAACTTTTCCTGGAGAACATTTTAAAAGACTTTAATATATGGTGGAACATGGAATGCTCCGATATGGAGACCAAGTATTATATAAATGTCAGTAGTCCACAAGTTAATTCACAAAGACAAGGCAATTCCAATTTAAATCCCAGAATGGTATTTGGAGATTGGGGATTTGACAAAATATTCTGAATTTCATCCGAAATACTTATTATTAGAATAGCCAGAGTTTTTATTTCTTTTTCTTCTTTTTTTCCTAGTGAAACATTTGAGAGTCATAAAACCTCAATTACTTTATTAATAAAAAATTAAAATGGAAAGCACATAAAATATGTCTGTGTGTAAGCAAATATATACTGTTCACTGGCTTATACACTGATGTATTTGTGTGTGTATGTGTGTATTTTATACCTATATATGATAGTAGGCTATTTATTGGTACCAATGACCTTGGTATGATTTTTTTAAAGGTATCTCATGTACTCACTGGGTCAGCATTTCTCTCCCAGGAATTTGTCCTCAGGAAATAATCATAAGCATTCATAATATTATATCTAGAATTATATCCACCATAGGTTGTTTATAAAAAACCAAAATTAGAAAAAAACATTTAAGGTTTCAAATATGTGTGAACTTAGAATAAATCATGATACAATCCTTGAATCAAATATTTTGTAAACATTCAAACCAATGTGTAAGAATATTTAACGAAATGGAGTTTCTTCATCAGGAAATGTACAGGGATAGGTATAAGTAAGGGAATCAACTGAAGGCCAGTTTTGGAACTGTCCTTATTCCAACGGACTTAAAAACATCTGCTTTTTTCATCTGCTGAAAAACACTAAACACGTGATTTAAGGAATGTTATTCCAGTTAATCAGGACTTTAAGTGATCTCTTTGATAAACCATTTTGGTCTCTTGACAGGAAGTCCCGATCTTACACTCAGATTCCTGCCGCTCCCTGTTCTGTGGCTGGGTGAGTTTGCCTTCTAAATGTTGTCAGGATAATGTGTCTAAGCTACAACTTAACTGTGGGATGTGGTGCGACCAAAGATTTGAGGAAGATACTGGAAGGTAGAAACCAAAACCAAATTGACAAAATCTGTAAAACAAGGCAGAGGGAGGAGTTAAAGATAACTTTCATGATTCTTTCTTTCTTTTTCTTTTCTTTCCTTTTTTTTTTTTTTTAAGATTTTATTTATTTATTTGACAGAGAGAGACACAATGAGAGAGGGAACACAAGTAGGGGGAGTGGGAGAAGCAGGCTTCCTGTCCAGCAGGGAGCCCAACGCAGGCCTCCATCCCAGGATACTGGGATCTTGAGACCTGAGCCAAAGGCAGATGCTTAAGGACTGAGCCACGGAGGTGCCCCTCCCATGATTCTTAAAGTGATTTGCACAATTTACAACACAGACCATCTCCAACCCTCTTCTCCAGTCTCCTTTACAATTCAAAGCCAGCCCTCATCCTGCCTTCTGGAAGGCCTACATAAACTAGTCCGGTAAATATACATCTCTGGTATCTGGGCATAGGGAACTTGATTGTTGCTATCTGGTGAGCAGGTGAGCAGGTGAACTTTGAGGAAACAAAGGGTGGGTCCCACGCGGAATTTCAAATAATGTCTTTGTAATAGTTTTTTTACTCATATTTAGTTTCCGAGAACATTGGGAAATACTTCTGTTAAAAAATGTTATGTGCTAAGTGAGCTTTTCTGGACTTAATTACTGTGATTATGCAAAATGCACTCAGAGTTCTAAGTATTGACTGACTTACCTAGGTAAATTGGGGGTTGCTTGCTTTGGACTATTTGACAATATAAAGGCTGGGAGTAGAGTTCTAAAGTTCTCTTCAGTCTAGTTCTGTACTAAGAGAGAAAAATGATCAAACCCACAATGTGGAAAATAATTCTTTAATATTCAATGTATACCTTAAATCTCTACCTAAGTGTTGATCAAAGTAATTTTATTCTAAGTAAGGGAAAATCTAAAATGCCCTATATATTGATAAATAAAAATGCTATTTTAAGTATTTTATATATATCTCCAATAATTAAGGATTACTAAAGCAAGCTATACTGGATTATTATTATTATTATTTTTTAAGATTTTATTTATTTGACAGAGAAAGACACAGTGAGAGAGGGAACATAAGCAGGGGGAGTGGGAGAGGGAGAAGCCGTCCTCCCACCGAACAGGGAGCCTGATGCGGGAAAGAACCCAGAACCCTGGGATCATGACCAGAGCCAAAGGCCTATCAACTGAGCCACCCAGGTGCCCCTATACTGAAGTATTATACAGCTACCATGGATATTTGAGTGTTTGTATAGGAAGATTAGTATGACAACACTCTATAAAAATATGAAAAATTATATATATACTGTGATCTCAAATTTGAGATTTTGTCTCTGGGAAAAGTATTGGCAAAAATCCTAGACATATGTATTTTCTTTTGGTTCTAGGTGGGGTATCAAATCTCAGCTCCCTTGTTGATAACTGGAGAGTCTGCAGATGAAGCTGAACCCATCACCTGGCAGGTTAGTGCTCAATGAAACCTGCTGAGCAGCTATGCCAGCAGGTGACACACATCTTTCTATCCCCTCATGCAATTCTACAAGGCAGGCACTCTTAATAACTCCCCTTTGTAATGGAGATCGAGAAGCATGAAAGAACTAAGCCATTCTGAGCGACACCCCCAAGAAGGAGAGCCAGAGTTGGGATGAGGCATGACCTGTCCAAATCCAGCTCCCAGTGCTTCTTGTTGACCCCACGCACACTCAAACACCCCAAAATATGGGTATGTTTGCATCTTTAGGTGGCTTTTCGTTTTATTCTGGATAAGCTGGTGTATTTTCCAAATTTTCTAACGTGAGCATATATTGCCTGTAAATCGTGGTTTTGCTTTTGGTTTCCAGTAAGAAAAACAGTGAAGGGTGTAACATAAGAAGCAAGTCAAGGGTTGCAGATACAAATGATGGTGGTAATCATAAAAGTCTCAGCTACCCTTACGATTTAGCTTTGGAGAGAGCAAGGCATTCTGCGTTTCACGTATCAACCGACTTTAAAAATGTTTCTCTTTTCCTTTGTATAAGAACCCCGAACTGGATCAGTTTGTGTTTTGTGATACTCTTTGATTTGAACATATGGCCTTCAGGCAATAATCTGGTTAATGTCACTGAAGTTCCCCCCTTAGTTGCTAGGATGAAGGTTGTAGAAAAAGGTTTGCATGTCTTGTTTGGTTTTGCTTTATTCAGATGCGTGGTGGGCTTTTTGTCATCTCAGGCGTGGCCCTTGCTAAGGAGAAAGACACCCTGGGTGGGACCAGAAGCCGAAAGGCCTGGATGCTCCTCCCAGCTGCCCACTTAACCTCTAGCTGTCTCATTATTTTCGGCCATAAAATACATCGACTATATGCCCTTGAATCGGGCAACAGAGAAGACAACTTTGTACATGTAAAGTAAATGCACAAGCTTTATTTCTGTGTCCACACTTTCTTCTCCATTTGTCTGAATCATACTCCTTTTCTTCTCTTTTCTTTCTTTTCTTATTATCTCTGGTTCCAGGCTTGGGCTTGCCCACAGGAGTGCTGAGTGAGGAATTGCTTCTTCTGACCTGGAACAGGTGCTGGGTTGTTATGACACCTCTTACCAGTGTCTAATTTCTTGCTCTCCAATATCCCTGTTTACAGAGCCCTCCCTCCTTAAGGGAAATACTACCTTGGATGTGTTCTTCCATTAGTTCTGACACTTAAGGAGTGATAGTCATAAATCAAAGGCATTTGTGTATTCATTTACAGGCTCCTGTGTTTTCCAAAGCATCCTCTCAATTGTCTTGAAAAGCTCAAACTCGCTAGCTTGGCTGCTGTGTTAAATGTGCCTTGTTCCCAAATCATGCCAGGCACCGCGCTCCTGAATCCTGAGTCCCATTCCGAGCAGGGGTCCCGCCAGCTATGTGACCCTGAGGCCTCATTTGTAATCACCATAAACCGGAAGGAAGAGGCACCGAGCTACCATCAGTCCTGCAGAGACAGCAGAGCAGAGGAGCCTAATTACGGAAATTAAGGTCTGGAAGAGACACGGTTTGCAAGTGCGAGATCTGTCGGCACCTTGAGAGCCATCGTCCAAGCATCTCTGGGTCGGAAGAACGGAAATACACTCACATTAATTAGCCTGCTGCACCAGAAGAGAATAATTTAAATGCAAAAGATAATCTCACTGCCCTTTTGATGGGGAAAAGTTGTCCTAGATTGGAAGTTTGATTTCCGTGTGGGCAGCAGCGTGTGCGCCGGTCCATTACAGCAGCACGGGCGATTGGAAAGAGCAAGGAGGGGGACAAACAACTTGAATGGTGCCTCGGCCGCTTGGTGTGTGATCCTTGGCAGCTGACCACACCTCCCTAAGTCTCAGGTTTCAGTTTTCTCACTTATAAAGTGGCGAAAATAGTACTCAGTTGAATGAGATACTATAAGGATTAAATACACTAAAGTTGATACTGTTCATGATGGATGAAAAAGTCACAAGCACATTATATCCTCCAGAAACAGCTGGGTATTTGCTATGTATATACTCAGGCATCTGTGCACATAATTTTTTTTTTTTTTTTTTTTACCACCTCCTTTTCATCTCGGTATTGCCATTTAGTCAATTCTGCTGGCTGTTATTAAAAGGCTTCCCAACACAATAGCGAGGGGCGGTCAACAAAGGAAAGCACACAGTGCAGTGAAAGCTATTGAGAAATGTACATTCACCCTCCCCACACCCTTGACCTCCAGAATCAGATCAGTAACTTTTCTCCTCCTCATTTCCCCTTCCTGTGTCCACAGTGAAGGGAAGTTGGTTGCAACCTTTTGCAGATAATGTGACAGGGGGCACACAAGAGCGGAAGGGAGAAAGGCTTTTCAACAAAAGCCTGGAACTTCGGTTTAGGTAAATTCAGGAAGGAGAGCGATAGGAAATGGCAACAACCTTGCCAGGAACTAAAGGAAAAGGATTCTGGCTTCAGCCCCAGAGCAAAATGTTAGGTCATCTATAATAAGGGCTGGGTGAAAAACCTTCAACTCCAAATGAAAGATACAATGACAAAAAGAAACTTATCAGGGCAACTTTCAAAGCAGTTAAGAAACCAATTCTTCTTTTCTAAAGAAAGTCCTCAGATATGAGGTTCCCTGATCAACGTGCTCTGAGTTCCGCGCAGGATGAACTCTTCTTCTCAATCTCAGGAGCCAAGTGACTGAGCCAAATTCTTATTTATGAGGAAAAGGAAAGGAAACAGAAACGTAATGACAAAATGGAGTAGATTAAGCTCATTTTTGCTCAATTAAATCCCTTTTTGATAGGGAGTTTCTAGTTTGGGCCAAATTTCTTGTCATTTAAATTGTCACAATTATTACAAATGGCACTGACGGAAAACAGTTGGTAGGAACAAGTGAGACAGTTTAAAATCAAAAGAAGCACGTCCTCTCCCCGAATTATACTCAGTTCAGAACCTGAAGTTGAGAAAGAGCGAGAGACACAGACACGGAGAGGGAAAGAGGAAAGAGGAAAGGGACAGAGAGAAGAGAGAAGACAAACAGAGAGAGGTATTTGAGTAGAGGAATATATCTTTCTAAACGGTACATATTTTGCTTTTTCTGACACTAAAACTGCTTACGAGAGAGATGTTTATCTGAAGATCGGAGCTGAATCATTGGCAGGAAAGGACAGGCTAATTTCAAAAATCCCAGGTCTGACATGATTGACTTTCTTTGCTTCTACAAGTTGACTCCAATCAAACCTGAATAGACTCACAATTCTATACTAATTTCAGACTGTTTTCCCATTGATCTTTTACAAGTGGACCAGTCATCTTGCATAAATGTTATTTATGACCTAGTGTCTTAGAAGAAGTCCCTTCTCGGTAGGAATAGAGTTCTGATTTCCACCCTCGCTGCTGAAGTACAGCCTTTCAGTGACTCAAATTCTTTTTGTGACAGTGTCTGCAAGTAAGATGTTATAAATCCACAGCGGGAAAATCCTGGGGTAACATGCGAGAGGAGAGAGGAGAAAAAAGAAAAACACATTTTTTTTCTCCTTAATAATCTTCCCAGTTTTGTGGTGAGGTAAATGGAAAAGTTCTGTACTTGGTTGTGCTAAATTGCTACCCATCCACTATTCCCTGGGGTTAATAAGGAGAATCATTAAATATTAGTAAGATTGCTAACAGTCTGGGAACACAGCACATACTGGGTAGACAGTCACTCAAGTGCACACTGGAACCTTCTTTCTGGACAGCAGGCAATGCTGAGGGAGAGTTTGAAGTTTACATCAGAAACCGCCCTTTAGAAAACCATGGGTCCAGCATTTCTTTTTTTTTTTTTTTCCTGGATATTATTTAAGCCATAAATGTGAATTTTACACATGCTGCCTGGGTACATTTTAAGTTGGGAAACAATTTAGTTGGGTAAAAATCCACCTAGCCATTTTTCCATGATGCAGTAAAAGATAAGTTTTTTAAAATGCTTCATTTATATAGATAATGATAGCTATCACCTACAACTCGCCCAACAATGTTCTACATTGTTTTTCATTTGGACTTTAGGTTAACACTGCCAGATAGAGATTGTTACCTTCATTTTATGGAAGAGAAAAATTTTGACTCAGGAGAACTTAAGAAACTTGCCCAACTTTGTTCTGTCAGTGACCGCTGAAACTTGAATGTACAATTTTCTGTTTCCTACATCTGTACTCTTCTGTGTTTATAGTCTATGGCCTTGTGTTTTATAAACTTGCCCCTCAGTCATAAAAATCTCTTCCCTTAAAGCAATAACTATGTATTATTAAGGTTGATGGCTGTCTCAATAATTCAGAAGATACTTTTGCATAATTTGTTTTTGAATTTGTTTCAAACAAGATTGACAGACCTGTGTCTCTTCCAGCGTAGGGCAAACATCCTACCTGCAATTTGGGTCCCCAAGCCTCCCTCTGTCACTGCCCTAGGATCCACTTCTACTCCCTTTTTCCTTCTTTGAGTCTCTTGATTCATGCCAACATGCTACTCACTCCCATACCAGCTATGTGTTCCCTTGCAATGACTTAAACTCTAGAAATTTATATAGAGGGATTTTTGGTTTTTTCTTTCTGTCACTGTAAACACTGTCACTAGACAACTAGAAAGGAAAGCAGGACCCCAAAAAGCTCGAGTCATAAGTGATTTGATTAAAATTATTTAGCCATTTAATTAGAGATGGAAAAAATCCATGTGGATTTCTCTCCATTGGTAGTCAACCCTGTCTATAGCTACCCAGATTTCTTTGTAAAATCAATTTAATTATATGCATGAATCTCATCTCTATGCCCCAAACTTAAGCCGTTGGAATACAGATTTCCCATTTCTCCCCACCCGCTGACTTCGATTTAAATTCTTCTCAGCTGATGTGGTTTTAAAGCTAAGTATGTTTTCTTTCTTTTCTAGGTTAATGTCATCCAAGGATTTCTCTGGTTCTTCCAACTTCATGCCACACACGACATTCTGCCTCCATCAAAAATCAAATCATTTCTCTCAAAGAGAACTGGCATCAAGACAAACCTTAGACATAAAAGGAAGGGTTAAGTTTACTTCCAATATTAGGGGATGATTCGGAAATAAATGTCGAGGTTAAAAAGTCCAGATGGTAATTCCACTGTATCCTTCCTATAAACATGATTTGATTTATGAGAACTACTAATGGTATCTCAGTTTGGATCTGGATGGCTTTGCTTTCTCTCATCTGAGTTTTAAATTCATCAGATTCTTTTACTCCCACTATCAATCCTTCACTACAAAGAGACACTCCTAATCAAGAATTTGGGAGTATTTTAAAATGCAGAAATTTGATAAATGTTAACAACCCTAATCCATGCAAATTACTTTCTGTTGTCATTATTTATAACCTGGCGGATGTGTTTATTCAAAAGACCCTCAGAGAGCTCCGACAATTCATGCTTCTAGTTGTGAATCATCTTTCGCTCTTTTTCCCTCTTTCATAAAGGATCACACTGAATTAGTTTTCACTTCTTTTTTTTTTTTTCTTTGCCTGACATGGCAATTATTAGCTTTCTTGGTTTTGTCAGGGAAAAAAAAGAAAGTCCATTGGAAATGTTTATCTCCTGGGGCAAATCTCAGGGAAACAGCATGTTTATCCCTTCAAGGGCCTGTAATCCAAAGGCAGCCCCAGGCCCACCAGTTTTATAACAGGAGAACTGGCGGAGAAACAGCCACATGATTGAGCAGCTATGGTAAAATAATCCTCCGTAGTGAGTCTCACAGTATCCCCAGCCCGTCTTTGTTCTCTGACCTCTGATGATTAAATGTACAAGTTGAAATCATACTAATTTCAACTCTTATTTGCATCTGAGTCTGTCAGCTAACAAAGTGGTGTTCAATGGATACTGTACACTATTGGGTTTCTTTCTTCCATAGTGAGAACCCATGTGTTTTATACGGTGGCTAATGCTGCCTGGTATTTAATTGGAAAATCATACCAGGAAAGAAGGTCATTTGAATTAGAAGGATGGCTAGAATGATCACATCGCCTGCAGTTTACTTTATTACATGTGAGGATACACACAACCGTGGTGTCTGTTCTATGATAGACACAAAATTTTGCATGGTTCTTCACCCTCTTTCAAGGTTCAGTTCCAATAATATTTCCATTATGAAACCTCTAGGTTTCCATCTACGAAACCAAGGCTGGAAAAAATACTCCATCCCCCGTACTCCCAGTGATATTGTGGACACACCTTCATTTGTTCAACATTCACCACAGTTCTTAAACGTTCTAGGCACTTTTAGAACTTGAAATATAATCAAGACCAAGATACAGTTTATACACTCCCAAGAGAGAAGAATGGGCAGTTGCAATAAATCATTAACAACTTATAAGCTCGAGATATGATAGGGCTTGTAAGAAGTACACCTGCCTTGTTGGGTTAAGGACATGACCCTCTAGAGTCCACCAAGACCGTCCAGTCTCAGTGTGTAGGAATAGGCAGAAGGCAGAAGAAGCCTTAGTATGAGGAAAAGATGAACAATGCTTTGTCTTTCCAGAAGTGAAAGAACACATTTGTGGGGGAACTGCAAATAAAAAGACAGTGGTTTGGGGATAGAATTCTATATTCAGAATTCATTAAAACACAGATCAAACAACTAAGTAGAGATCAGTTCATAAAGGTTAAGTTAAGGATTTACATTTTATTATGAGGACAATGGACACTGGGCCTTACAAATGTTGATAATGGAGATCTGAATACAGTAAATGGTTATGGGAATGGAGAAAAGTAAAAGTTGGCTTTTATTACAAAATAAAATCAAGACATTGTTGGCTATTTGGGTAAGGGGGGAAGAGAGAGAGGTAGGCACAAAGGAAGATACACAGGTTTCAGGCCTGGGAAACAAGGAGGTAGTGATAACTTTGTTGATATAAGGGAGATAAATACCTTTATTACAGATCAGTAGTTCCTTTTAAGATGCAGAGTCTCCCCACTTCTCAATGCCCCAATTCATAACATTAGATTGAGTTTTTGTAGTCAGTCGAGTTGTTGTTGTTGTTATTGTTGCTGTTGTTTGATTCAGGGATTCTCAGTGACTAGCCTAGTGCCTGTTGCTCCATAATTATTGTTAAATAATTGAGTTACTGGAGCAGAAGTGATGAATATTTTTTCCACCACTATTTTCCAGGGGAAACTCCCAATTACTTGAATGGAAATTATTTTGGGGGACTGGAGTACAAATCTATTTGAAGTGAATTAAGTCTTCATAAGGCCAAGATACCACGTATTTAATTACGCTTTCAATGAAACTCAGTGATATCCTTCTGATGGAAAACTGACTTTCTAAATAATTAAATGAATTAAAACTTGTGTATGACAGGATTATTATACCAGCAACAGTCCCACTGCAAATACATGAGACTGTCATTGCAATAACTGAAGGACTAAAATAGATGTCTATGCAGACAGCTACACATTTACTGCCTGAGGCTCAGAACAAATCATAACTCTAGGTGAACTCAATTCCTCAAAGCACCAGGGGAAGCTGGAGCCTTCCAGGTGACCTCTAGTTGACTGGCTTCTGGGATATATATAGCACAGGCTGAAGTGTGCTGTCAAGACTCACCATTTAAGTATTCACAACTCCATTAAAATATTCTTTTCAAAGAGAGAGAACTGCAGGATGAATTCAGGAAGGATCTGTCTTACAACTTTTTGGAATTTGGAACTCAAGAGGGGCAATGGTGTTGGGATATGTGGATTTGGATGTGATCAAAATGGAGATGGAGACCCAAGCAGAGAGAGCATTGTATCTTTGGAAGGGGAAGGGTTGTCCTTGAGATTGTCTTCAAATACTATCTCTTTCCTTTAAAATACTTCCTATTGTATTGCATTTATTGTCTGTGGACTTGGTTATGAATACTCAACCAGGATTTATTCAGCACCTATAACACACCCTACATTCCAACAACAGCTGGGCACTTAAACTTGCATTATCGCTTGGAATGTCCATCAACCTGCCCAGTGAGGAATTAAGACCACCAGAGAAAATGGTCCTGGATTACACACCAGTAGGGGGCAGGGCCAAAATCTGGATCCATATTTTCTGAATCCTGTGATTTTTTTTTTCCCGTGATGATTGTTATGAGTATTTGATACATGTATTACCCACAGAAGACACATGTTCATATCTTTCTCAAAATTTTAGGATTCTAAGTCCTGGAGAACCAGTTTCAGCTTTATACACCATGAATGTTATAAAAGGCATCAGTTTTATCACCCTCCCCACAGATGTCTCTATTGCTTCTACAGTTTGTATGACAACAGACCAGTGATATAGAGGTGGATGATTATCTTCTGAACTTGGCTTTCCCCAAATTCCAGTATCTAGAAATGCATAGAAAAATGTCCATATTAAGCTTGCCTAATATTAAACATATGGAATCGCAGTTCACATGTGACAATAAAAATACAAATTTATGTATTTTAGAAAATATGTCAGGCCTATTTTGCCCTAAGGCATAATCTCTGACAATTGGAAGTTCAAGTCCAAGATTTGGTCATTTTCAGTCTGTAGGGGGCGGTTCAATGACACTTTGCAGTTTAAACAAGTTTTTGACATCTCCTACAAGAAAAAAAGGAGTTTTAAGTGGCACCCCATGTTCATAGAACATTAGATAGCTAAGTCAGATTTCAGGAAGAAAAGAGAGGGGGAAAGTTAGTTGTTATCAGGTTTCTGAAAGATCAAAGAAGAACCCTTTTTTCCTCCAAGAAAACGTGGGTGGAGAAGGCTATAGATGCTGCTCTGTGATCTTTAGGCAACCTGATGTGTAGCTGGAAACCCTTCAAGTGGCTTGACAGCCTCAGCTACTCATTCTTATTTTAAAGCATTAATTATTGTGGTTGTAGAAACACACATAAGAGAAAGTATCAATGACACATACAGAAGAAATCAGTGAATTTTTATAAATACATGCATGTGTAATCAGCATTCACAATCCAAAATTAGAACATACCTCATCCCCGGCAAATTCCTTTCCAATCACAGCACCCTTCCTTCCCTTCAAAATCACTACTCTCTTGACTTTTGAAGGAATTATCATTTGTTCTCTTTATACATTATTAACCTCATACAAATACATCCCTTACATGAGAATTGAGGTTTGCCTGTTTTTTAACTATTTTTTTATATGTACCTTGTCTTACTGTCTAGACTTCAAAAAAAAATGTATTTTGCATATTTTAGGAAACATATTATAGAAATAAACTTTATGGTTTTTTTGGGTCTGCCTTGTTATTCATACCATGCTTGGGAAAGTCATAAGGCTTTTCATGGGTAGCTGTAATTCTTTAATCTTTTGTATATCCCACTATTATATGATCATAAGTTATGTGCCCATTCTACTACTGATGGGCATTTGGGATATTTTTATTTGGGGTTATTAAATATAATGTGTCTGTGGATTTCCCTGTTGTTTGTCTCCTAGTGCATATTTGAATGTTAGTTTATTCAAATACTGTGTATCTCCAATGTTAGAAAAAATGCTAAATATTTCTCCAAAGTCTTTATGACCCGTTATAAATGTCTTACATTTATAAATGTAAGTTTATAAAGTTTATAAATGTTTTAGTTTATAGTTTATAAGCAGAAGTTTATAAACATTTTAAAGAACAGTTTTTGTTTAATTTGCTTTTAATTTTTAGCTTTCTGATGGTTATTTAGTGGTATCATGTTGTGATTTTAATTTTGTTTCTGATGTAAGTGATGATGTTGAGTATTCTTTTGTATATTTATCAGTCATATGGATACAGCCTTCCTAAGTCTTATGTCCATTGTTCTATGTGGTTGTCTTTTTCTTATTGATTTAT
>NW_022632179.1:0-15409 GCF_010015895.1 Lontra canadensis | reverse complement strand
GAATACCCAAGGCAATTCTGAAAAGGGAAACAAAACTAGAAACATCATGATTCTGGATTTCAAGCTATATTACAAAGCTGTAGTCATCAAGACAGTATGGTGCTGGAAAAAAAAAAAGACACAACTGTGGAACAGAATAGAGAACCCAGAAATGGACCCACAACTACATGATCAACTAATTTGCAACAAAGCAGGAAAGAATATGCAATGAAAAAAAAAAAGTCTCTTCAACAAATGGCATTGAGCAAACTGGACCACATTCTTATCCCACATGCAAAAATAGACTCGAAATGGATAAAAGACCTAAATGTGAGACAGGAAACCATCAAAATCCTAGAGGAGAACACAGGAAGAAACCTGTTTGACCTCGGCTGTAGTAACTTCTTGCTAGACACATCACTGGAGGCAAGTGAAACAAAAACCAAAAATGAACAATTTGGACTTCACCAGGATAAAAATCTGCACAGCAAAGGAAACAATCAACAAAACTAAAAGGCAGCCCACAGAATGGGAGAAGATATTTGCAAATGACATGTTTGATAAAGAATTAGTATCCAAAATCTATAAAGAATTTATCAAACTCAACACCAAAAAACAAATAATCCAGTTAAGAAATGGGCAGAAAACATGAATAAGACACTTTTCCAAAGAAAAAACTTAGATGGCTAACAGACACATGAAAAGATGCTCAATCAACATCACTCATCATCAGTGAACTACAAATCAAAACTAGAATGAAAAAGTGTCAGAATGGATAAAATTAACAACAGGTGTGGGTGAGGATTCAGAGAAAGGGGAACCCTGTCACACTGTTGGTGGGAAGGCAAACTGGTGCAGTCACTCTGGAGAACAATTTTGAGGTTCCTCAAAAACTTAAAAATGAAACTACCATATGATCGAGCAAATGCACTCCTTTGTATTTACCCCAAACACACAAAGATTTATATTCAAAGAGGTACACGCACCCTGATATTTATAGTGGCATTATCAACAATAGCCAAGCTGTGGAGAAAGTTCAAATGTCCACTGACTGGTGACTGCATAAAAAAGTGGGGATTATATATATATATATATATATATATATATAGAGAGAGAGAGAGAGAGAGAGAGAGAGAGATAGAGAGAGAAAGAGAAAATTCCATAATAGAACATTACTCAAACATCAAAAATAATGAAATCTTACTATTTGCAATGATGTGGTTAGAGCTAGAGTGCATTATGCAAACTGAAATAAGTCAGAGAAAGACAAATACCATATGATCTCACTCATATGTGGAATGCAAAAAAGAAAACAGATGAACGTGTGGGAAAGGGGAAAAGAAAAAAAGAAGAGAGGGAAATAAGCCGTAAGATATTCTTAAAAATAGAGAACAAACTGAGGGTTGAAGGAGGGAGATTGGTGGGGGGATGGGCTAGATGGGCCATGGTTATTAAGAAGGGCATTTGATGCAAAGAGCACTGGGTGTTGGATGTAAGTGATGAG
Organism: Lontra canadensis; assembly: GCF_010015895.1. Taxonomy (NCBI): domain Eukaryota; kingdom Metazoa; phylum Chordata; class Mammalia; order Carnivora; family Mustelidae; genus Lontra; species Lontra canadensis. Next base: position 13,926 of record NW_022632179.1, on the reverse strand, counting down.
TCACTGAATTCTACTCCAGAAATGAATATTAGACTGTATGTTAACTAACTAAAATTTAAATTAAAGAAAAAAAAAGATGAGGCCTAGAGAGACAATGTAATTAGAACAAGGGCACAGAGCTAGCAACTGTGTGGGGATTTAAAACTAGAAAATCTTAATTCTTCAGCTGGCACTAGACCAGAGAGAAAAAACAAGAAGTCTTATGATTTAACTCCAGTTGATAAATTTTGGCAGAAGCATAAGGGAAATACATTCCCAGAAATTTCAGAATCAGTTCAGCAAGAACTAGAATCTTACAGAGCACAAGAAGATGAGGTTAAATGACTTAAATTATGGGACTAGGAGGGGAAGACAAAGGAGTCATAAGTATGCTTTCGACAATTTAGCTGTTAGTTCTCTGCCAGAACTCCCTGGGGAAAAAAGGACTTATTGATCTCCATACAAATGTTGCCACTGATGTTTTAGAACATACAAAGTTCTCATAGATGTAAAACCAGGAAAATTCCAAGCTTAGCTCCTACAATCAAACCTGACTTGTGTAACCCAAAGTAACTGATTATTGTACCTTTGGAAAGCACTCAGGTTCATTCTATTCATAAAACTTTACAAATATTATCCTACTAAAAATTTATATGAATATACTCCAGGTCAGAGACTAGAGCTTATGGTTTGAGAAAATTCTAGCTAAAGTAATTGCATTATTCAGTCATGTTTTTTTGAGTGACTGTGTGTTATGCTGAGCCCCGGGAGTTCTGTGGTAAATAAAATGAGTTCTCTATTCTCTTGGAGTTAATATTGTAGTAACAATAAAAAAAAGTAACCAAATAAATAAAGAAGTAAAACTAGAAAGTCTTAAAACAATAATGAGATACCACCACACACCTATTAAAATGGCTAAAATAAAAAAAACTAACAATACCAATTCTGACAAAGATATGAAGCAATAGCAATATATATTCATTGCTGGTAGGAATGAAAAACAGTACAACCACTTTGGAAGAGTTTGGAAGTTTCTCACAAAGCTAAATATAGTCTTACCATATAGTCCAGCAACCATGCTTCTGGATATTTACCTAATTGGTTTGAAAAATATGTCCACACAAAAATCTGTACACAAATATTTACAGCAACTTTACTTATAATGACCAAAAAATAGAAACAACCAAGATCTATTGAAATAGGTGAATGGATAAGCAAACTGAAGTATATCCATATGGTGGAATACTATTCACTGATAAAAACAAAAAAGGAATAAGTTATCAGGCCTCGCAAAAACATCTTGAATAAACATTGCCGAGTGAAAAACACCAGTTTAAATGACTGTTGTATGAGTCCATTTATGTAAACTTCTGGAAAAGACAGAATTTTAGAGTTGATAAAGAGATCAGTAACTGCCAGTCTTCTAGGAATGGAGAAGGGTTTAATAGTGAAGTACAGGGGATTTTTTTTTTTTTGAGGTGATGAAACTATCCTGTATGATTTGCTATGATGTATATATGACAATATGTATTTGTGAAAACTCAGAACTGTAGAGCACAGAGTGGATGTTAATGTATGCAAGTTTTTAAGAAATAATCTAGGAGGTCAAAGGATCTCACAGTGTAACAAAACAACCTAACTATATACGTATAATATTTGAATATTACGAATGTATGAAACAACCTCACTGAGGGGGATGGTAAAGTAAGGTACTGACCTGAGTCATTCTGGAAATGAAAGAAGACTCTAAGTAAGACCTTTAGGCAAAGTTAAGCAGGCAAGGGTGCTGTACTCTAGTTGGTAAAGTTGTTTCCCACTGGGTATGAGTTAAAATGTCTGAAACAACTATATGTATAGTACGTGTAAGCATGTATACTAAAATTAAGCAAGCAAGTAATGAGTGTTGAATAGTGGGAGCCAAGTTTCTCAGTGTGAGCATGGAAGTTACAAACAAGCCAGGTGGGGAAGGTTAGCACGATCCTGTGGTATACCAGATTGGAATTGGCAACATCGGTATGAATTCATGCTAGGCTTATATAAAGATGGATACATATAACAATATCTATAGGTATGTATGGATACATAAATTAGTACACACACACACATCGATTTCCTTCTCTTACAGCTGGGATGATCTAGGAGCAGCAGTACCATCCTCCCCAGCTTCTGGCAATTTCTAGTGCTTCCCTGCTTTTAGTTTTTCTTCTTCCCCAGCACTTGTCAACTTCTGACATCTTGCTTTTTGAAATGCATTTATTCATGATTATCCTTCCCCTTATAGTATGTAAGACCTAAGGAGCATTAAGGTTTTCTTTTCGCTGCTATTTCCCTGGCTCCAAGAATTGAAGCTGGCTCAGACTAATTACTTAACAGATAATGTATTTGTTGAATGAGTGAATGTTTGAAAAGCAATAGGGAGTGCATCATGGCTAATCAGTCGGTACGCTAACCGTGGAAGTCAGCCCTTGGATGCATACTGCCATAACCTTATCAGGAAGCAAGAAGTGTTAGGGGACCACCTCTCAACAGAACACTATGCTTCTAGTGAAACACTCAATGTTCCAAACTTGCATTCTCATCAAATAATGGCTTGTTCAAACACAATATTTCTTCTTTGTGGAAAGAATTTTGGCTTCCCAAATAAGAAAAAAATTTCTTCTTGATATTCTTTTAAGTACTAAGGAAAAAGAATATATTTGGATGTTTTTCTTCCTATAAAGTTAGACCTTTTAAAAATATTTTATTTATTTATTTGTCAGAGAGAGAGAGCACAAGAAGGGGAAGCAGCAGGCAGAGCAGGCAGAGGGAGAACCAGGCCTCCACTGAGCGGGGAGCCTGAAGTGGGACTCGATCCCAGAACCTGGGGATCATGACCTGAGCTGAAGGCAGACGCCGAACCGACTGATGGATCTTACATGTTATCACCATAAAAAGGGACAGGAAGGGAGAAAGAAAGGGGGAAAGGAAAAGGGAAGAGAGGAGGAAAGGAAAGGGAGACCATAAAAAGGGACAGGAAGGGAGAGGGAAAGGAGGAAAGGAAGGGAAGGGAAGGGAGAAGAGAAGGAGAAGGGAAAGGAAAAGGGAAAGGGAAGGGGAGGGGAGGGAAAGAAAGGGGTGATTTTGTGGTGTGACAGTTAGCTTGACTGTGTTAGTTAGCTTGACTGTGCTGATTATTTCAAAATGGATAGGTATATCAAAACGTTAAGTTGGACACCTAAATTTTTACTTGTAAACCCCCAGTGATACAGCAATGACAATATCGCTTCCCAGAGGCAGCCCAGAGAGTTTCTTCAAAAATGTTTTTTACTGAGAAAACATCTACATGTGTTTGAATGTTTTAAGTTGCAAAGGGGAAATTAAAAATAAAATCTTTCATGGTCTGGAATATTAATTGTTCTTATTGAGAAGTGATTCCTTCTTATATTTCCTTCTTCCTATTTACAGACTCCATTGTCCCAGGGAAGTTTTAATTTTCTCACTCTTTTGTCCTCCGAATAAGCTCATAATGCCATGACATCACTCTCAGCAGGGTGTTTAGTTACAGCAGCTCAGTTTGAGCCTGCCCTTGCAAAACATCTACTTTCCCTCTTGGCTCAAAGATGGGGTGACAGCAGCTCTGTCTTCACAGCAGGGTTCAAGTTCCACCGTATTCATTCTGAGGTGTGTGTCTACCCAGAGGATGGTGGTGAGACACGCAGGCAGCCTGTCTGAGCTTGTCAACACAGCAAGCCCCATTCCCTCATCCTGTCTAGACAGGACAACTGCCATAGTAAGAGGTGAATGGAGCCCTTAAATATCAAAGATTCTATGGCTAAAGGGTGGTGCAAGCCATACTGTTCCAATCCCTCACTTTTTGATGAGGAAATTGAGGCTGCTCACAGTCAAGGGAGATTTTGGGGTCGGGTCTGAGATTAGAAACAGGGAGTCTATACTCCCATCTCCCTGCTTCATACAGGACTAGATTTTGTCTCTTTCCTTTGAAAGATGCCCCTTTAAGTTTCTGCCTATGACAGGAATGGCTTTTACCACTCCCTATATGGGAAAGACAGATGGAGATCTTCCACATGAGTCACAGCTTTGGCGTTTCATTCAGTGAATGTCTGCAGTGGGTGAATTTAGACATGTCCATTTTATACCATGTTGACCAGCAAATGACCTCGTGTACAAAATGCTCAGCGATGAGGGAGAGAGAGGAAGGCATTGCTACTCAGAGTTATAAAATGGGAACTCCTTGATTCTAATCCATTAAAGTTACATGGCCAATTGCATTCCTGAGACCTTCACTAACAGCAGTGTTATATTTTTTCTTTATTACTGAATATTTCAGTATAAAATAAACTTATAAACAGTAGACAACTTTAATGATTCTCATTATTCCAAGTTCTAGTACTTCCTTGCTTTAAGCAACTATTTTATTAATAACAAAAACAATTATTAGGAGTTTTTAAATAACTAATGAATATTTATTTTTCATTTAAATGGATTGAGGTGAAAATGAAATAGGAAGTTTAAATTTCAGTATAACTTTACATAAAAGCAAAGTTCAGGAAAGGAAATAAACTGCATTCATTTCTAGTCATTTTTATTAATAAAAGTTATCATTTACAAAGCACAGGATGGTTAATTTTATGTGTCAAGTTGACTGAGCCATGGGATGCCCAGATATTTGTACAAATGTTATTCCAGGTGTTTCTCTGAGAGTATTTTAGATGAGCTTAAAATTTGAATTGGTAGACTAAGTAAACTGCCTTTTTTAATGTGGGTGAGCCCTATGCAATCAGTTGAAGGTCTGAGTAGAACCAAAAGGCTGCCACTTTCTCAAATAAAGAATTCCTCCTGTCTGACTACCTTGAACTCTTGTATATCAGTTTTTCCTGCTCTCAGACCCAAACTGAAACATTGGCTCTGTCTGGGTGTCAAGCCTGCCAGCATTTAGATTGGAACTGCACCATGAGTTCTCCTGGGTCCCCAGCTTGCAGGTAACAGGTAAATATATTCTATATATTTTATTTTATTTCTATACATATGCTCTACTGTTGTTTCTCTCTGGAGAACCCTAATGAAAGCACCTACTCTGTACAAGGCATTATTGTTATCACAACAAAGCAATGGGAGCCATATTTTTCTCCTCATTTTTCACGTGAGAAAACAGAACTGTGTGAGTTTTAAGGACTTAACCCAAGACTGCATAGTAAAGAAGATCTCCAGGATTGAAACCCAGTCTGTTTGCTTTCAAAGCCTGAATTCTACATACCACCTCACCTCCCCAAAGCCTCACACCACTTTCTTTCCAGCTTTGCAAAGATCTCAAAATGCCTTTGTCCACTCTCCTATCTTGATAGTACAGTGGTATATCAAAGTTGAAGAATTTTTTGTTGTGATGGGACGAGGACTCGGGACTGTTGCTCTCGATCATGAATTTTTCTGATACAGGTCTGTGTGTCTAAAGGTTTTAAGTGAAAAAGGCTGTCCTAAATCATATTTCTGGTAGGATATGTCCTCAAACAGTGCCTTCACCATGATTTCAGGCAAGGACTATGCAAAATTGACCCACAAGTCAATGTACTTATGTCAACAAAAAGCACACCCAGGCCTTGGTCTGCTCATTGCTCCTCAGTACCTCCACAGAGCCAAGACAGGATTTCCATTTGGGAACTGGGAGTCTTGCAAAGAACTGCATTGGCATGTAGTAGAGTACTGGAAGTTTTGTCAGAGTCAAGATTCACTGAGCTCAATTGTACATAGATACTGATGCTGAGTTTCAAATACAGTGGAAGTGGAGGATGGACAGATTGTTTTGCTGTGTAGTGGTTTCATTCCAGGGAACTCTCTTTGAAATCAAGGAGATGGATGCCTGCAACAGATATAGAGTGCAGAGTGCAGTCAAGAATGGTGCTCATGTTTCACTCTTGAATACTTTCAAGTTGGCTATTTTTAAATCAAACGTCTTCAAATATCTCAAAGACACTTGTTCTATTAAGAATAAAGGCCACAGTAGGTTGGGATTTTTTTTTTAGCTAGGCCAGTTTTTTAGCTCTTTAAACACAATTGAATGCATCTGGAAGCTTTTGTTCCATTATGAAAACCACATTTTTTCCATCCTCATGAATGGCCAATGCAAATTCCCCATGTTTAAATATTTTAACACACACACACACACACACACATATGTAAATAGATAGTGTATATATACGTGTATCAGTGTGAGTTAATGTGTATGCTTATGTATGTGTATATCAATACCAAGTATGGGAAATGTTAATCTCAAAGCCAATTTTACACGGTAAGTCCTAAATACTTTATTAGTAAGTATCCCAACTAACATGTTTTTTATTTCAATGCCAAAATAGAAAAGAAATAAAATTATAATAACTGTATCGTAAATACCATTAAAGGTATTTACAGTATTTTGGAAAGTGAAAATTCCCATCTTGACACATTAATGAATTTTCAAGTGTAATAAATTTATCTTTGGCCAACTAGGCTAAAGCAAAAATCTCCTAGAAACACATACACATTCATACTCACACAACTTGTTCCAGGATAAGAAAAAAGAAATTGCTTATCACCTTTGAAAGGAGTATTGGAAGTGCCAATTGGAACATTGAAAAAAATTGCAAATGTTGAAGGCAAGCTTGGAGTTGTAAGAGATACCCAAGAATTAGCATTACAACACAGTTAGCCACTCAATCCCAAAACGCTGAAAATTCATTTTGACCAGGACTTTTAAGGATTGGAAAAAAACTGTGTGGCTATCAAAGACAAAGGTGATGATGTTATAAAGGAAGGTATAGAGACTGGAAAAGTATGACATGTCTATGGAACTGTGAAGAAATTTTCCTGACTAGAATTCAGTGTCCTGAGAAACATACGTCAATGCGTAGGATGGGACCAACTTATGAAGTATTAAATTCAAAGACTGGACTGGGGATTGAGGTTTAGTTAATTTTAGGTATGACTATGGTATACGATATGGTATAGATGGAGCTGGAGGAAAACTGATGTCATCATCAAGGCCAAAAAGAGACTAGCTAGAAGGTTTTCTAACACCCAAGACTATGTTAGGTTCACCTGATACGTGTGAACATAGCATTCTGCTTTCTTCATTACATTTATCATGCTTACACTTCTTCTATGTCTACCTTTGTCATTAGACTGTAAATGTAATGAAAGCAGGATATAGGAGAGGCACACAGTAGCTTCCCAATATATAGCTTTGAATAAGTGAACTTACAAATGAATGAAGCTATTACTGAATACAGATCCATGAGATAATGAAGACTTGAACTACAACTGTATATATGAAAACACAGAAAGATACTATAAACATTGAAAATTAGATCTTCATGATTTTATACAAAAGATGAGAGGGGGGAGGCTGAGATAAAATATTAACAGTTTGCATCTGGATAGAATTTGAGAATTTCCATAGTGCTTTCAAAAATAGTTAACGATGTTGAGCTCTTCTTCCAAAATTAAGATTTATATTTTATTCATTTATTTATTTATTTATTTATTTTGCGAGAGAGAGAGAGAGAGAGAGAGAGAGAGAAATGGGGGGGTATAGAACAGAGGGAGAGAGATAACTGAGCAGATTCCATGCCCAGCTCAAAGCCCTGATGTGGGGCTGGATCCCATGTCTCTGAGATGATGGCCCAGCAGAAACCAAGTGTCACACAACAAACTGCACCATCAGGCACCCGTCTTCTTCCAATCTTATATAGCCAAAATATGTTAACACCATTAACAAAATCCAAGAATTGAATTACAGCACCTGCTTAAAGGATATAATAAATTCAACTGTGGCCAGGTAGAATTAAAAAAAAAAAAGACAGAACATTGAAATGTAGATGTTCAGTATTCAGTTGAACATACGGAACACTTAAATGAAGGGATGGGTTTAGACATATAAATTTGTAGTCTTTGGGTCATGAAAAATCATGAGAAACTTTCAAATGAAAATCAGTTCAGTTTAATAATGTGCTCATTTGGGCATCTGGGTGGCTCAGTTGGTTAAGCAACTGTCTTCGGCTGGGGTCATGATTCTGGGGTCTTGGGATTGAGTCCCGCATGGGGCTCCCTGCTCAGTGGGGAGTCTGCTTCTTCCTCTGACTCTACCCCCTCTTGTGCTCTCTCTCTCACTCTCTCAAAAAAAAATAAATAAAATTAAAAATAAATAATGTGCTCATTCTCTGATTATTAAAAATTCACTTTAAGGTAGGTATCAACTGCAATGGCCAATCCATATATGCAAATAAACTAAAAATTCCTAATAGCTTCAAGGCTAATATGGAACTTATTTTTAATTAAAAGAAACACTTGGAAATAAAGATAATGTCCTCAAATCCAAGTTGCTGTGCTCCTACACTAATCCTCCTACTGCTGATCAGTATTAACATTTCCCTGGAAAAATCACTGTAAAATTGCACTTTCCTCAGAGAGGAAGATATGCTTGACTCCCTCCAGGCATCAAGTAAATGCAGTGTTTTCTTCATAGTGGGAGCATTTCCATGAAAAACCAGCAAATAAATACCTATTTCTTACACATATATATTATGAGGCCTTTTTGAGACAATGCATATTAATGGAAATAAAATTCATATCTCTTTCTCTATTTCTTTATCTATTTTTCTCTGTCTCTCCAAAAACTGAATCCAGAATCATGGTGCTATGTCCACAATTTTCTAGGCAAGTTACATAATTGACTCTAAAAAAAAATAAATCATGTACAATTTAGGAAATCAAAACAATTTAAGATGTCTAGTCTTATCTATGAAATATAAATGCATATATCCTTTAGGCTATATTCTTACAATCTAAATTTTTAAAAATTTTTGTCAGTACTTTTTTTTCAACTTTTGGTGAAGGAGTAAACTTTTGGTTAGTATTGTTGCTTATAATTCACTTTTCTGGTTTTTGCACACAGAAAAAAAAACAAACAAACACTGAAACGCCTATCAAACATTTTGCAATTTAACAAAAACCTTAAAATGAAAAGTTTTCCAGAAGTTTTTAGTGAAAAATATGATCGAATGGCTTAAGCCAAAGCCAAGATTTCAACTTAAGACTTCATCATTTTCTTGGGTTCTGAGGCTATTGAGAAAAACATGACAGGCAATTTGTAAAACTAAATGACATATTTTTTGGAAGAAAATGTCCTTAGATAAATTAGATTGCAGTGACATTTCACTGAAACATGAACCACTAGAATATGTAATTTAATAGATGACATCTGACTTCAATCCCATCAAAGAAGTTTGTTATCGGAAGTAGCTCAAATGCCTCTACATGGCACATGGCACAGCCTCACCTAGATAATTAGCTAATACAATAGCCTCTGAGGACAACCCAGAAGTGGTTCTCTCTCACTCCCTTTAATTTGTTTTAATTAAAATATAATTGACATAGTATTCATTAGTTCCAGGTGAACAACATAATTATTCAATATTTGTATATTTTGTGAAATTCTCATGCCGATAAGTGTAGTCAACTTCCATCAAACCTGGCTCTTTGAGCTTCAAAACCACTTCTGGACAATGAGTGACACATTTCAATCCAGTAAGCATTTCTTTCTCAGTGAGGTCTTTCCCATCCTAAACAGAATTCCATTTGGGAGCACAACATAAGCAATCTTTTCTTATTTTTTTCCTGACTTTCAATGTTTCTCAAGAATACCCAGTTGAAAAAGCCTTTTCTTGTCCATGAGGAGAGACCTTCTTAAATGTGGAGTCAGCATGCCCTAACAGGATGAGATTCAAGGGTGATAAAGGAGCCTCAGCCTCTTCTTTCAAAACTGCCCTATCTGTCTGCTTAAATTCCTGCACAGAGTGATTGCATTTAGGTGATTCTTAGAAAAATCTGTAGTTCATGACCAGAATGGAGCAGGAAGATGCTGCGTGGGAGAAATGGATGAAAAACACATTCTTCAGGATTTTATTAGAATCATCTTCCTCTCCCTCCTCCCCTCTCTTGTCCTCCACCTTTTCTTTCTTCCCCTCCGCTCTCCTTCCCCTTCCTCCTCCTCTTCTCCTCTTTCTCCCTATCACTCTCTTCCTCTCTTTCTCTCTCTCCCTCGAACAATGAGAATGCAGGACCAGTGAAGGGGGATGTTGCGCTCTGTGGACCATGGGCACTACAGCATCAGTACTAAAGAGTCAGCAGAAGAGGAGCAGACTGAGCTCTAAAACTCTGCTTATTTCAACAAATGCCCCCCCCCCCAAAAAAGTGCAAGATATTTTATTTGCCTTGTGTTTATTTCAAAACCAGGAGCAGCAGCACTTTTAATTGCTCCCTTGTTTGAGGTTGGTACTAGAAAACCCAGAATGAATCAGTCACTAGAATAATAAATCATCTAATATGGGATCTCATATTCATCTATCTTCTGTAAAGCTGGGATCTTATTCATTAATACATTATAATTAGGTTTAAGTGAAAGGACTTATCAATTATTCTTATATTTTTAATAGTACATGCTTTTTAGGAGCTGGAACAATGGTCTCCAAAACAGGGCACATAAATAACAGGAAGTACAAGGTATGAGATATTGAGATATGAGGACATGTAAGAAGTTATTTTTATATTAAGAAGGAAAAATCAATTTCAACTAATATTTAAAATACAGATAATAATATATTCACTAGGCCCATATATCAGGTACCACTCATCACATTAAATATATGAGATCTTCAGAAGGGCATTTCATCATAACAAGCAAACAGGAGTTGGCAGTGAAAGCTTCATTCATATGATCACTTTCAACTTATGATCAAGTGGATCAATTTAAGCAAAATTGTTCTAATCCTCACAGAGCAGGAACATAGCTTTAAAAGAGTCTTAGGAATTGAAGACAGTACTAATAACACAAGTAACAAGGAAATGGCAGAGCTAACTCCTCTTCTAATTTGGGGGCAAGCTGTTTCTCAGTCACATCATGAGATTTTTAAAAAATGTCAATTTCCATCAGATATGACAAAAAGCCCTGCAATTGAAACTATTTTAATTTTTTATTATTAATTTTTTGTTTAAATTCCAGTATAATTAAAATACAGTGTTATATTAGTTTCAGGTGTGCAATATAGTGGCTCAACAATTCTATACATCATTACTCAGTGCTCATCATAAGTGTACTCTTGATCCCCTTCACCTATTTTACCCAAGCCCACCCATGTCCGCTCTGATATGCTTTAATTTAAATGAGTACGCTCAGTTAAAGTTACTGTTTTTTTTTTTAACAAGAACATTTTTTTACTTGAAACAATTTTAGAATACATGGTTCTAAAAGATATACATAAAACATTCCTTCCAAGAAAAAAATAGAATACACATTTTCCTCAGGTACACATAGAAGAATCCCTTGGTTAAATCATATAAAAGGAGACATAACAAGTATTACAAGTTTAAGGAGAGTGAAATCATACCAAGTATATTTTCCAACCACAATGGTACAAAACTAAAGATCAACAATAAAACAAAGCTGAAAAACTACAATGTAAATATCAAATATTTCAGACATAAATATTAAACAACACAGTACTGCACAATGGGCCAAATAAAAAATCAAATGGCAAATCAAAATGTGTCTCAAAACAGAAGAAAAAGAAAACACAATATCCCAAAACATATGGTATACAGCAAAAGTAGATGTTAGAGTGAAATTTATGCTATAAGTGCTTGTATTAAGATAAAGTTTCAAATAAACAATTTAACATTACATCACAAGGAACTAGAAAAAGAAGAAATTAGCTGAAATATACTAGAAGAAGGAAATAATAAAGAAAAATCAGAAATAAATAAAATAGAGACCAGAATAAATAGCATAACATTGAAGTAATGACAAATTTTTCAAAAAAAAAAAAAGCCAGTAGCAATGTTTTAGCTATATTAACTAAGGAAGAGAAGACTTAAAAACGAAAATTACAAATGGAAGAGAAAACAAACAGATAACCACAAGAATATGTAATGTGATAACAGATTATTACAAACTATTATATACTAAGAAATCAGATAACTTGGGCAGGGGGGAGAGATAATTCCTAGTAATGCACACGTTACCATGGCTGAATCATGAATGTTAAATCCAAGAAATAGGAAATCTTAGACCAGTAACAAGAATGAAAGTTGAATTAGGAATCAAAAATCTCCCAGCACAGAAAAGCCCAAGACCACATGATTTCACTGGTGAATTTTACCAAACATTAAAAAAAATAATGATAGCCCTTATCAAAATCTTACAAATAATGGAATTGAGAGAAATCACTCAAAATCCTTCCATGAAGCTAGTACCACCCTGATACCAAAGCAGGATAAAAACAGCACGAGAACATAAGTCTAGTTTGTCCAATTTAAGTATTCCTTCTCTTTCTTTTGACATCCCCTTGTTTCTCACCCCCTCACTTTTAATCTGAGGGTGTCTTCAAGTGTAACATGAATCTCTTGTAGGCAGCAGTTTTTAATCCATTCTGATGCCCTATGTCTCTTGATTAGAGCATTTAGTCCATTTACATTTAAAATAATTATTGATAGTTACATGTGTATTTATTTATTGCCATTTTATTACTTGTTTTGTCATTGTTCCTGGAAAGTTTCTCTGATCCTTTCTTGTCTTTGTCACTTTTGGTCTCTCCTTTGCACTCAAAGAGTCCCCTTTAATATTTCTTGCAGGGCTAGTTTAGTGGTCACAAACTCCTTTAGTTTTTGTTTGTCTAGGAAACTCTTTATCTCTCCTTTTCTGAATGATAGCCTTGCTGGATAGAATATTCTTGGCTGCAGATTTTCCCCATTCAGCACTCTGAATATACTATGCCACTTCTTTCTAGCTTGCCAAGTTTCTGTTGAGAAATCTCCAGCTAGCCTTATGGGTTTTCCCTTATAAATTAAGGACTTCTTTTTTCTTCTTGCTTTTAAGATTTTTCCTTTATAACTGTATTTTGCAAATTTAATTACACTGTATCTTGCTGTTGGCCTGCTTTTGTTCTCTGTGTTTTCTGCATCTGGAGATCTGTTTCCTTCCCCAAATTAGAACAGTTTTCTGCTATTATTTCTTTAAATTAAGTTTCTTCCCCCTTTCTTCTCTCTTCCTCTTCCTGGATTCCTATAATATGAAAAAGTACCTTTGATGGAATCACTGAGTTCCCTAAGTTCTCTATTCTCATGTTACATAACTCTTCTTTCTCTCTTTTGTTCTGCTTCATTATTTTCCATTATTCTGTCGTCTAGGTCACTAATATGTTCTTCTGCTTCTTCCAGTCTGCTGTTTATTGCATCAAGCCAGTTCCCAATATTCTTTATTGAATTCTTCCTCTCTACTTGATTCCTTCTTAAATCTTTTACCTCAGTTGTAAGAGTGTCACTGCGTATCAAGCCCAGTGAGTATCCTTATGAATGTTGCTTTAAATTCTCCATCAGGCACGTTACTCATATCTGTTTTGCTTAGATCTCTGGCTGTGACTTTATCTTATCCTTTCATTTGGGATAAATTCCACCACCTTGGCATTTTGTCTAAGTCTCTTTTGTCCCCATACTGGGGCTGAGGCAAGCTTGACTGAGAAGAGCAGTCCTGCCAGGACACAGGGTGGTGGGGCTTGGTATAAGCAAATTAGGTAGCCAGTGTTAGCATTATGTTGCCTTCTGCCAATAGCTCTGTGTTTGTGCTGAGGGGCAGGGGAGGAAAATGGTGCAGGCCAGGTCTCCTGTTCCCAGAGAGGCTTCTATATGAATGCTGCCTCCCAGGGGTATTCTCCCAGAAGAGAGAATAATCTTTGCCTTGTGTACCCCAGGCATTCTTCAAATCATTGTCCCCATGCTATCTGCCCCTAGGTTGTTTGTCTGCTTTTTCTCCTGGAGCAGGGCAATGCTGTCATGGCTCTATCTTAGCTAAGCCCACTGACCTTTAAAACTCCACACTTTAAGCCCCACTGGTTGCAAGGACTCACGAAATTCAGCCCCTCT
>NW_022632178.1:917-15471 GCF_010015895.1 Lontra canadensis | reverse complement strand
AAAAAAAAAAAGAATAATAGGGAAAAGACCAACTAAAGTGAGAGGTGAAGAAGTGAAAGCAGATATAGTATAACAGACTGTAGAAATAAAAGTAATTATAAGAGGCAACAATGGATAATCAGTGTCCACAAATTGATACTAAAAGACAAGTATAGGGACGCCTGGGTGGCTCAGTTGGTTGGACGACTGCCTTTGGCTCAGGTCATGATCCCGGGGTCCCGGGATCGAGTCCTGCATCGGGCTCCCAGCTCCATGGGGAGTCTGCTTCTCCCTCTGACCTTCTCCTCGCTCATGCTCTCTCTCACTGTCTCGCTCTCAAATAAATAAATAAAATCTTTAAAAATAAATAAATAAAAAAATAAAAGACAAGTATAAATTTTAAAAAAGGTATAACCAATTTACACTCCATCACTCAGTAGAAAAAATCTCAACCGATCTACAAATATGAAGCTGAATGAAAGAGGAAGAAAAGAAAAAAAACCCAACAAACAAAAATTGTGTGCCAGATAAGTTCACTGGATATTCAAATAGACACGGGAGGAGAAAGGACTGCAAATCTCCTCAAACATTTCCAAGGAGTGAGGATCAGAGAAACTAGCAGAACACTCACTCTGTGGCACCAGCATTATCAGCTCATCCAAGACAAAGACACTACATATAACGAAGTTTACAAACCACTGCCTGTGAGGCATATTCACTCAAAGTCCACAATAAAATAGTGGAAACTGAATCAAAAGCACATTTTCCCTTTTTACAAGATGATCAACTGGGAAATGGATCAGGAATTAAGGGTGCTCCAACATACAGAAAACCATAAATTCAAGACTCCACATTAGCAGAACGAAGGTCAAAAATGACTTGATCATATTAAGGGAGACAGAATACAAATATGGGGGTATTGGAAAACATGTCATGTTAAAAACACTCAAGGTAGAGAGAGAAGGAAAACCCCAACTGATGAAGGCCACAGATGTATGAAAAGCTGAAACCTATTCAACAGGGAAAGTCTGCAAGCTTCTCCTCTATGATCAGCAGGTAAGGAAGTGACCCCACCACTGCCTTGAATATACTTCTGGATACTCTAGTCAGAAGAATTATGCAACCAAAAATAGAGTAAAGGAATCTAAACTGAAAAAGAAACACTGAAACTACCTTTGTTCACACATTACATGATTATAGAAATCCCTAAATATCAACATTTTAATTTTTTTACTGTTTTTGTTCCTTGTTTGTATTGTTCATTTCTGCCAGTTTTTCCCTACTAGGCTTTCTATTTCCCAATTTTTTCATCTTATACAATACAGAGTTAAGAAAATGTTGGAATAAACAACTGAATTTCCACCAGGAGAATTAAAAGAGTAAGAGACTTTGATGAAACTTAGTAGAGGAACAAAATAAAGAAAAATCCAAAATAAAATATAGAACAGATTAACAATGATGGAACACTGAGTGTAATGTCCATTTCAATCAATAAAATAAAACTGGCAATGCTTTAACACCATAAACCATTACATAATAGCAAAAACGGAAATTTAGGGAAAAAAAAAACAAAACAAAACAGAATTTCTAAAAATAGACAAGTTATTAAGAATGAATTACTAGGGGGCCTGGGTGGCTCAGTGGGTTAAAGCCTCTGCCTTTGGCTTAGGTCATGATCTCAGGGTCCTGGGATCAAGCCGGCATCGAGTACTCTGCTCAGTGGGGAGTCTGCTTTCCCCCTCTCTCTGCCTGCCTCTCTGCCTGCTTGTGATCTCTCTCTCTTTCAAATAAATAAATAAAATCTTTAAAAAATATATGAATTACTAACCTTGAACCAAAAAAATGAGAAATCTCCTTAGACCAGTAAGAAGCATGAGGGTTGATGGGACGCCTGGGTGGCTCAGTTGGTTAAGCAGCTGCCTTCGGCTCAGGTCATGATCCCAGCGTCCTGGGATCGAGTCCCACATCGGCCTCCTTGCTCATCAGGGAGTCTTCTTCTCCCTCTGCCTCTGCCTGCCATTCTGTCTGCCTGTGCTCGCTCTCTCTCCCTCTCTCTCTCTGACAAATAAATAAATAAAATCTTTAAAAAAAGAAGCATGAGGGTTGAATTTGGAAGCAATACTCTCCCAGCACAGAAAAGCCCAAGACCTGGGAATCTTACTACTTTTGATGGAGGCTATGAGTTCCCTAAATAAATCCTGTGTTGCATGATTCTTCTCCCTCCCTTTGTTCAGATTCAGTATTTTCCTTTATTTTTCCTTCTATATGACAAAGTCGTTCTTCTGCTTCTTCCAGCCTCCTCTTAATTAATGTCAAGCCTGTTTCTAATCTCGCTTATTGCATTGTTCACCTATGTTTGATTTTTAGAAAGACATATATTTGAGGGGGGGGGATCATAAGAGTTCGGGTGGGAACTGCAGAGAGAGGGAATCACATGCAGGCATCACACTAACTGCAGAGGTTGACTTGATCCTGAATCCCAGGACCCTGAGATCAAGGTCTGAGCAGGAATCAGGAGTCAGTGGGTTCCCCGAGTGATCCATCGAGCACCCAAATATTTTTTTAATTTAATTTTTTAAAATTTTACTTATTTATTTTACAGAGATTGCAAGAAGGCAGAGAGGCAGGCAGAGGGAGAAGGAGAAGCAGGCCCCCTACTGAGCAGAGAGCCCAATGCTGGACTCAATCCCAGGACCCTGAGATCATAATCTGAGCTGAAGGGAGAGGCTTAACCCATGAGCCACCCAGGAGCCCCACACCCAATTATTTTTTAACTCTTATCTCTGTGGTAAAGTTCACACTATTCTTTTCTCAACACTTTCAGTATTCTTTGTGATTGATGTGTTCAGTTGTCCATCAAGCTCCTTACTACGATTTGTTTCCATTGCATCTCTGGCCCTTGTCTCATCCGCTGGTTTTGTTTGGATAAATTCTTTCATCTTGGCATTTTGTCTAAGTCTTTACCTTCCTCTGTGTGATAGAAAAGCCAATGATGTTTCCTGCTGTATCCTTCCTGCCAGGGGTCTGCAGGGGCTCTCCTTGCCTGCTACAGTCTCCTTCTTTGCCTGCTTGGTCCCTGGCCTGAATGTGGCCAGTTTGAACTAGGTGAGCTCTGGTCTGCTCATGAAAGGAGACCTGACATCAACTCCACCAGGACTGCAGCCCTGAAAAATCTCTGCTCAGGAGACAAGATATAGGCAGGGGCTCACCTTGCTAAGCCTGAGATAAGCCTCACTGAGAAGGGCAGTCCCCTCAGATCACAGAGGGGTGGGGCCTGGTGCAAGCAAGCCAGACAGCCAGTGTCCTCACTGAGTGGGGCTCTGTCTTTGTGCTACAGGATGGGAGAGGGAAATGGTACCATCAAACTCCCATGTTCTTGGAGCCACATGTCACTGAATCTTTCCTCTCAGGAATGTGCTCCTAAACTACTGAATACTCTCCCCACTGTGTACCCCAGGTGTTCTTCAGATGGCTGTTTCCATGCTGTGATCCCTCAGTTTCTTTGTCAGCATTCTCTTTAAGAGCACCCCAGGGCCCTCCTGGTTCTATCCCATCCAAACCTACGGACCATTAAAACTCCAGGCTTTAAGATGTGCTGGTTCCAAGAACTCATGAAATTTAGTCCCTTTCCCTTTCCAAGCCAATGGCTTTGGGGAAACCTCCTTAGGCATCCCCTGAGTGCTCCTCTCTCATGACACCTACTGCACAGCCGGGGCTCCCTGCCCTCCACAATGCTATACTCCTCTCCTCCCTAAACCATGTCTCCACACCATCTGCCATCTTCCATGTGGCCTCTTCTCTCCTTTTACTTAGGAAGTTTGTCCAGTCACTCTTCAGCCCAATGTCTGGGGCATTTAGGAAGACCTGACAGTTACCTAGTGGTGCTCATGACAGGACACATGAGTCTAGGATCTTCCTACTCCACTGCCATTTCTTCTCCTGGGAAGCCTTACTGGTTTTTTGGGGGGTTTTTTGGTTTTGTTTTTTTAAAGATTTTATTTATTTATTTGACAGACAGATATCACAAGCAGGCAGAGAGGCAGGCAGAGAGAGAGGAGGAAGCAGGCTTCCCACTGAGCAGAGAGCCTGATGCGGGGCTTGATCCCAGGACCCCGTGATCATGACCTGAGCTGAAGGCAGAGGCCTTAAACCACTGAGCCACTCAGGTGCCCCAAGTCTTATTGTTTTAAACCTATTAAAGCTCATATGGATTTTATAAAACTGGTACACAAATCAACAAACAAAAATTAGTTTTGTTTCTACACAACAAAGAACAATTCCCCAAACTGAAACATCATACTTTTAGAACAAACACCCCCGCCCCCAATAAAAATGCTTCCAATTTAACATAATGGTAGAGTTCAAACCAGAAATTATGGAAAATGTAATGTACTGTGTAGGAATCAAGGAATGAATAAACTGGAAACACATCTATGTTCCTTCACTGGAATACTTGAAACAATAAATCTTGAAGTGATCTACAGAAAATGCAATCTCTACCAAAACTCCAATGTCATTTTTGCATAAAGATCAAAATCCACCCTAACTTTATGTGGATGTCATTGGGATAACCCATACCCAAAATAATCTGGGAAATGAAGAGCACGTATCCTGATTTGTGGCATATAATACACAGTTATCAAATAGAGTAGAACAGCAGAATAATGGAAGAGTGTAGGTGAGCTAGATGTGTACTTCTCCAATGTTAATGGATATGACAATGAACTGAAGATCTTAAAAGTCATATTCTGATTTGGATGTTTGGATGGGGTCTGAGTTTTGACTTTTCACAAATGTGCCAATGATGTCCTACATTGACAATGTATGCTTCGCTCACAATTCCAGGACTGAATTATGATGAAAAGTTTCAAAGGGGGGGCACCTGGGTGGCTCAGTGGGTTAAAGCTTCTGCCTTCAGCTCAGGTCATGATCCCAGGTTCCAGGGATTGACTCCACATCACATCGGGCTTTCTTCTCAGCAGGGAGCCTGGTTTCCCCTCTCAATGCCTGCCTCTCTGTGTACTTGTGATCCCTCTTTCTGTCAAATAAATAAATAAGTCCACTCTCTCTCTCTCTCTCTTTTTTTTTAAAGGAGTTTCAAAGGATCCTAAAAAGGGGGAAGAGCATAGAGGTGAGCATGGAGTCCTTCCCTTCCCATCACTCTTCATTCAAGCCAACTGTATCCCTGTATAACCATATTGACCAGTCACTCTTCTCTGGACCTCTTTTTATTTTTCCTTCTTCAATTCATCACACCACCATATTCATGGAACTGTCTCCCTCTTTCACAAGAAAGGCACATGCAATCTGCTTCTGGCTGTAAGGCTGGATTTTGTACCAGAAACCACTGAATCCGTGGTGTTCATAAATTTCAAGTTTTTCCTGCATTTTTACTAATACCCATGGCTTCAGGTTACGGAATTACTTGTTTCAACTTAGGCTTCCTCCTGAAAACTGACTTTGCCTAAAATGAGCACAGTTATAAAACTTGAAAAATCCTCTGTTCACTCAGGTCAGGAGGAGTGTAGGGACAGCATGGGCTCTGAAACAACATAGGGACAGCTTGCCCAAATATTGGGAGGGGTTTTTGAAGCAGAAATGATCACTGCTGGTTAATTAGTGATTTACTTCTCAATGAATCCGTGCCTGGCACATAGATCAGAGCACAGGAGTAGATTCATCATGGGGCTGAATAGAAGTGAGGGAGGGCCCTGCCAACCACAGGTCATTATGCTTACAAGGTCACCCATCTATCCTGGATCAGACCTATGTTGGGTTATATTCCTGGGATATCAAAGATTTGTGCAACCACAGCACACACCTGGCTGGTTCTCATTAGCAGTATGCAGCAGCCTTCCTCATCTTCAACATCTATTGTCATGTGACATCTTTAAGCTATGCCCACCATGTTTAAATCAACCAGTACCCCCTGTCCATGCACTCCATGCATCTGGGCCTCAGAGAGTAAAATTATCTCTGTCATCTGATAGCAACTGGTCCTCAGGACAGCGGGGAATACATTACATCATGAGAAAAGCATCGGACGTCCCAGACAACCACATTTCCCAGGAACGCATCGCTGTCCCATTCACTCATCATGAGTAGCTCCCTAAGGACTTGCAGTGACCAAAGGGACCTCTCTAACAGATCTTTGTTTGCATTTCAAGAGTTCACCATATTTCATTTCCATAGCACTTACCTTCCTGTAAAACTGTCGCAACATCATGCTTTATCTGTCCTCACAACTTCCAGTGCCAAAGATCTAAACTAATCCTGTGACCAAGTGATGGCTTTTTGCTTTTCTTCCAGTGCAGTGGTGACAACATTGTATTTAAAACGCACATATGGCCTCACATGATCCTGTTATCAACCATTTACAGGGGCCTTAGAAAACTCCAAGCTACTCCTAAGGGTAGGCAAGGGCCTACCTGGCTTAGGTGGGTGGGGGAGTACAGTGTCAATGAGGTTTCCAGAATACCGGAGGGAAAGTCAGCTGTGATGCCTCCATCACTGGAATGGAGATGAGACAGAAGAACTGGACAGGATTTGGGAAGTAAGGAAGTTCAATTTTTCCTTCTAGATTCAGAGTCAGTAGTATAGCCTTGGACAGGGGTCCTCTCCCCAGATGAAGAATTCAGGCCAATGTTTCACCCTGGACCTGTTTCATCTCTTCGCTGGGCTGCTCCATCACTCCTAACAGAACACTGTGTTCTTTTTAAGTTAGAACATCTACTCAGCTCCCAGCCCTGTCCCATCTTTCTTTTCTTCAAATAAACGTCAAAACAAAACACCTGTGACTCAAGAAATCTCCACACTTTTACCTAATCAAATGTTTACGTTAAAGTGACCAACTTGGATGATGTCACTTCCCAGAAGGGAAAAGAAGAATAACTTAAAGAACTCTTACTTCTCCAATCACAAAGGAAGGAGTTATGTCTATCAATTTAACTACATGGAATTTATAATGCTCCCTGGAGAATTACTCTCACATTTAAATTAAACTTCGAATACCATGTCATTCCATGGAAACTCTTGTTAAAATCTCTATCAAGGTAGCTAAGCAACAGGTCGACACAGGAATAAGGAAAACAGAGTAGATCCTACAGGAGTAAAACACAGTTATGTAAGAGACGATTCACATGGGGAGATTCTCAAACTAAGATACATGAGATATAGGAAGCATAAATTCAATACAATACAGAGAAAACTATTTCTATTATGAATCTAGAATCTCTTTGCTTGCTAGGAAATCATCACTTTTCAAACTTGGAAATGACCTGGTTTGAACTAAGTTTCCTTTTCCTTCTGAAGATATAGGTACACACACGTATGTATGTACACGTGCATCTTCCTACTTAGTTCTGGGACTGCAAAATCTTCTTCAGCTTAATATGACACATTGCATTCTGTATAGATCAAAACCCTAAAACTCTGCTTGTGTTCTCCATGCTCACAAAACAACAGGAGAAACACACAGGGTAAAATTTTATCAATAGTCCTTGAGAATTGTGTAGCTATGGCTTATCATTATATTTGTAGTGACTTTGTTCAATTAGCAATCATCAGGTAGAACCCCTGAGCATTAGATGGTGAGCCATGGTTCAGGACAAGAAAAATAAACTAAAATTTAGGGGCACCTGGGTGGCATCATGACCTGAGCCGAAGGCAGCTCCTTAACCAACTGAGCCACCCAGGCATCCCTGTTTTCACTTTCTGATTATGTGATTTAGTTCTATATTTGTACATCAAATGTCCTGATATAACATGCACATGTGCTTTTTAAGTAGTGAGTTAGACAAGAAAAATTTTATTTGTTTGAGAGACAGAGAGAAAAAATGAGTAGGAAAAGGGCAAAGGAGAGGGAGAAACAATGTCTCTGCTGAGCAGGGAGCCCTGGATCCAGGACCCTGAGCTCATGACCTGAACTGAACGAAGCTGCTTAACTAATTGAGCCCCACAGGTACCCTGAATCCCCATGTTTGGAAAATCTTCTTTTCAGTAATGCGATGTCATTTCTGGGAAATTAATCATGTGCTTTTTCTTCTACTTTCCTCAGAACGTATCAGAATTTAACCCCAAATATTAATTTCAAATACAGTGTCTCTCAGCATATTTTTCAACTTTCACACTGTTTATTTACTGAGAAATGAAGATATTTGTTTCTTCTGTCTCACAGCATTGAATTACAGGTTTACATTCAGTGCAGAAGGAGGAATATATTAATAACGTAATACATTTCTTTCAAGCTTAAGTTTTCAAAAAAATTTTCATTTATAGCTTTTTATGATTGATTTTAATGAGAATTTTTTATGATGTTATAGTCCATGAAGACATGGCAATCAAATGCTTGTTTTTCATGGGTACGTGGACACAGTTTTAAATTATGGTTATATGGAAGTTTTCCTTTTCTGTCATACATCAATGTTTTATTTAGAATTTCGTGGGTTGGGGCGCCTGGGTGGCTCAGTGGGTTAAGCCTCTGCCTTCGGCTCGGGTCATGGTCTCAGAGTCCTGGGATCGAGCCCCGCATCGGGCTCCTTGCTCAGCAGGGAGCCTGCTTCCCTCCCTCTGCCTCTGCATGCCATTCTGTCTGCCTGTGCTCACTCTCTCTCCCTCTCTGACAAATAAATAAATAAAATCTTAAAAAAAAAAAAGAAAGAAAGTGAAAACACACATGACAAAGTCACAAGAAGTTCACAGAAGACAGAATCATGGTACAATTATTAAAAATGAGGTAATAAATGAGACTTAAAGGCTACAAGTTCAAGTTATAAATGTGCTAGTTCCCCAACAGCATTTGTTATGTTGATATTCTAGGAAACAAAGAGAGACATTACACTATTTCACCACTGAGGAACCAAACTCAAAAAGTGGAAATATCTATATGTTAAAAAAAAAAAAAGAAAGAAAGAAAGAAAAAGAAAAGAAAAGAAAGAAGGAATAAGAAAAAAGAACATCTGAAGGGAAATAAAGCTGTACATTTTCTCAATTTAGGGCAGTGCTTTGTTAACCGATGAAGTTACTGAATCTCAGTTTTGTAGGCCTAAGATTAAAGCTTCTGTAGAGGCTTAGAAAGTATTAAGTATATTAAATATTAAGTATTAGAGTATAAGCTAGAGAACATTAGAAATCTATCTCCAGTGTTCTGGAATTTCTGCACCAAACCCCCTGACCTACTTGTCTCATGATGAA
The DNA here is from genome assembly GCF_010015895.1 of Lontra canadensis. Taxonomy (NCBI): domain Eukaryota; kingdom Metazoa; phylum Chordata; class Mammalia; order Carnivora; family Mustelidae; genus Lontra; species Lontra canadensis. The sequence goes on along the minus strand of NW_022632178.1, from coordinate 6,300 downwards.
AACCAGAATTTACAAAGACTTTAGCGTAGAGGTCCTCAGAAACAGGATGATTTCCCCAGGATCCCCATAGCAATGGACGGAGATTAAGGAGGCCTCCCCCTCCAATTATATGATGATTATATGCTGGATCTTCACTGGAGCTGAAGGAGAATTCCTAGAGAATGCAAGAGCTTGATAATGTTGGAGAGCAGATGTCCCTCTGGGAGAGAGAGAGAGACAAAAAACTGGGCATATTTCCAACTGACATTCACTCAAGGAGAGCCACTCGAACCACAGCTTAAGGTCTACCTTCCTCCTTCAGATGTGGACGTCCCCTCTGTCATCTGGCTCATTTATTCCCACTTACCTGGATGGAAGCCTCCAGTCTCCTTTCTCTTCACATCCCAGATCTGCTTCTCTTGCTCCAAAAACATGATCAGGTCTGGCTTTGACAGAAGGAGACCTGTTTATGAGGAAAAAGGAAAATGACTATTGCTGTTGATTCTAACTTCCCACGAGTCTTGTGTTCAGTAGAGAAGATATTGGACAATTCTAGAAAATGGTTTCCCAAAAGCTGTTGCCCATTTAGAACACATTGGAGGCATTTCCAATGTTCACATCCTGACCTCCACTTCTAAGTAGCAGACATGAAAATAAGAAGGGGAATTTTCAGTCTCAGATGTAAGCAGCACCATTCTATGTCACTCAATGTTGAGAACTGCCACTCATCTTCACAAGCCATGATGTTACCTTGAGGAAGGAGAAGCTGAGGCTAAAAAGGAAACATCATGAAGATTTGTCTCTCCATCCACAAACCCCTACTATTTTCCCCTTCTGCCTGGATCTGGAATCCAGTCATTCCAAGAGAAATCTCCCAAGAGTGTCTTCACAGGAAGCAACAAAACCCTGTGTGGGGTTTTGAAAACCTGGAAGGCATCTTCCTCACCCAAGAAATGGAGGAGTTCATAGTTCTCTAACATCATGTCCCTGTACAGTTGCCGCTGAGTGTGGGTCAGGCGTCCCCACTCCTCCTCAGAGAATTCTATGGCCACATCCCTGAAGTTCAGCAGTCCCTGTAATAAATACCACAGTCACCAAGTGGCCACTGACAAAGTGTGCCCTTAAGATGGTCCCTAAGATGAAGAGGAAGTTAGTGTCACCAGCTAGAACCAGACCTGACCTTTTCATCTCCGTGATATGAGTGTGGGGAAAAAAAAAACCTATGGGGCAGGAGGCTTCCTGGTTGAGAACTTTCACTCCTTTCACTCCCAGAAGTCAACTCTAGCCACTACACAGAGGTGATAGCCCTCCTTTTCCAGTACAAAGTGTTGGGATGTGGGAGAGAAGCCAATGGTCAAGCAATTCTAGACATGTTTTGATGTGAAATATTGGGGTTCTGGAGTGAATGATGAAGGAATTATTGAGATACTGATGGTACAAACACTGTGGTACTAAATAAAGCAAGGGGAGAGGAAAGTTGTGAGCAGTGACTGGTTCTATGCTGTCAGGTGGGGAGGGGATGAGGGATAGCAAGAGGCTCTAAGGAATTTGGAAGCAAGTTTCCAGGACCCTCAAGGCCTCCCAGCTGGTGTTTTGATGAGGCCACTCACTGTTTAGTAACACTTTAGTCAGGAGACCCTCCAAATATCTATCAGTGGGCCCCAAGCTTGAAGGATGGTTCCCAAGCTACATTTGGGGAATAGAGTTCAAGGAAGTTTCCAAAGCAATTTTCATATGTTAAAGAGGAATTACAAGGTCCTGGAGGTCTGGCTAGTGTCAAGCTAAGTAAGGCTGCTTTTTGCATCCAACAAAACATTAACCTTGAGGCAGTTGTGAGTTCCCAGAGGAATTTCCTACTCTGTATTTCTCAAGTATTTATCAACAGACTGGAAGTTGAAGGAAATTTAATTTTATCCACACATCTTTTGACTTTGTTCTCCTCCTCAGAAACTACAAGCAAGGGGGACCCAGACCGTTCAGTTGGTTAAGGGTCTGCCTTCAGCTCAGGTCATGATCCCAGACTCCTGGGATGGAACCCTGAGTTGGGCTCCCCACTCAGTGGGGAATCTGCTTCTCCCTCTTTCCCTTTCCTCACTCATGTGCTCCCTCTGTCTCTTAGCTGAGAAAATGTGTAAAGGAAAGAAAGAAAGAAGGAAGGAAAGTAAGAAAGAAAGAAATGACAAGCAAGAGAAAGGCAGAAGAAAGAACTTGACACCTGAAATGCGATAGTTCCTGCATATTCCTCAGTATCCTATGTTCCTTACAAATGATAGGAGAGAAAGTAGGAACATGACAGGGGAAGATACGGCAGACAGCACCAAGCCAATAAAAGAAGTTCACATCAGCTGAATGGAAACAAATGTTATAAATGCCTAATGCAAATCAAAGTGTGGAGGCTAAGAAAATTAAGGCCATCCCACTTCAAGTTTAGATGATTTGGGAAACAGGGCAGAAGAAAATCATTAAAATTCCTTACCTACTGACAAGCCCTTGAAACAGAGTGGATCTCCCCTGGGGACTTAACAGAGTGGATCTCCCCTGGGGACTTAACTGCCCTCACCTTGAGATTTTGCTAAGGACAATCCTAGCCTGACCAACCTCCTACCCCAACAGGTCCGACCAGGATCCTGTAAGTCTACTTTAACAATTCCTTTATCTCTAAACCTCCAATATAGTGTCAAGAATCATTCCCAAGTATATGGCCCACTGATATACATCTACAGGGTCTCACGAGAAGATTTTTATTATTGGTAATAAATAACCTTTCTCCCAACAATAGTTAGCCCCTCAAGGTCCTGGAGACCTTACTTCCAAAAATCCTTGGAGACTTACATCATCCATAATCCCCTTTGTCCTCACCCACCGCAGAGTCCACCCCTACTCTGCCTTTAAAAACTCTGACTGTAATCTGGTTCGGGGTCCAAGTCCCTACTCCGCTGTGCCGGGTATACTTGGGCCCAAGCTTAAGCTTGTCAAATAAACCCTCGTGTGATTGCATCGGTGCTTGGCTCCTTGGTGGGCTCTTGGATGCAAAAACTCGGGCATAACAAAAGGACACATCATCACTGGTATTTCCAATGGACTGAAAACAGGATTTCAGAATATAAATCTAATTTTGGAAATACAATAGATATACATAAATAATTCAATCACTATACGATCTGTAGAGGCTGCTTTTAGGCAAGGAGGCTTGAGCAAAGGAGTGGAGGAAGAGCCCCAGTGTCCCATTGGCTGAGTCCAGACAGGCCCAGCAGGGGACCCACCTCAAAATTCCCAAGACCCTAAGGAACCAATGGGCTTCTGACAACCAGGTACAGTGAGCAGAAAGGAGCAAGTTCCAGGTTTCCCAGAATGCCTCACCTTCCTTCCCCCGATAAGAAACCCCCACACACTGCCCCTTGAAGACAAGCTCTCCTGTGCCCTCCTGCCTGCTGATCTCTTAGATATTCAGGAAACTTCTACCACCTTTGTCCTGCCTCAGGGAATTCCAGCAGCACTGCTGGACGGGCTTACAGCCAATCATGGACCCATGTCTGGGACCCCAAGTGACTGACAGAGACACTACACTGAGACAGCAGAGCACCCCTGTGCTAGTAATAGCTAGTTTACACCTTTCTTTTCTTTTCATTTTTAAGATTTATTTTTATTTTTATCTTCTTTTAAGATTATATTTATAGGGGCACCTGGGTGGCTCAGTCAGTGGGCATCAGCCTTCTGCTCAGGCCAAGACACAAGGTCCTGGGACCACCTCCTACATGGCATGGGTGTGTGGGGGGGGAGTATGAGGTGGGGGTGAGGTAGGTGGGGGTGTGTCTTTGCTCAGCAGGTAGCCTTCTCTCTCTGCCCATAGCACAACCTACTTGTGCTCTCACTCTTTTTCTTATAAATAAAGAAAATCCTTTTTTTTTTTTTAAAGATTTCATTCATTTATTCAACAGAGAGACATCACAAGTAGGCAGAGAGGCAGGCAGAGAGAGAGGAGGGAGCAGGCTCCCCACCAAGGAGAGAGCCCGATAAGGGCCTCGATCCCAGGACCCTGGGATCATGACCTGAGCTGAAGGCAGAGCCTTTAACCCTCTGAGCCACCCAGGCACCCCAATAAAGAAAATTTTTTACAAAGATTGTATTTATTTCAAAGAGAGCCAAGTGAGAGAGCACAAGTACGAAGAAAAGGAGAGGAAGAGGGAAAAGCAGGATCCCTGCCCACCTGGGAGCCCAATGTGAGGCTGGACAACAGGACCCTGAGATCATGACCTAAGCTGGAGGCAGAGGCTTAAACCACTGAGCCACCCAGGTGCCACAATAAATAAAATTTTGAAAAAATTATTATATTTATTTCAGAGAGAGTGAGAGAGAGACCACAAACAGGCAGAAAAGCAGAGGAGAGGAAGAAGCAGGATCCCTGCCCACCTGGGAGCCTGATGCGGTGTTGGATCTCAGGTCCCCGGGATCACGACCTGAGCTGGAGGCAGAAAGCAGACTCTTAACCAATGGAACCACCCTCGGTCCCCAAGATTGATTTATATTTTAGAGGAGATGGAGACCGGCAGGAGAGGGAGAAAGAGAATGTCAAGTGGACTCCCCTCTGGGCACAGAGCCAGAAGTGGGGATATTAGTCCAGAACATTGAGATCCTGACCTGAGCTCAACCAACAGTCCAAGCTTAGTCAACAAAGACCTCCAGGCACCCAGTGGATTTTAAGTAGAATATCTCCTTCATGTGCTAAAGATGAAGACACACACACACCCTTTCTTAGAATGAGATGTTTCCAAGTTTTTCTGGACTCATACCCACCGAGCTTCTGTCCGCATTTCCTTCCTCCCCGGCTGCACACAGCTGATCGAGAATCTAGACGAGCCTGAATCAGAAATGATTTCCCTCCTGGATATCCCAGGACCAGACCTCATCAGCCACAGGAATCTCGAACTCGACACCTTTCCCTCCAGATCCGCCACCAAGGGAATATTGTCACTCCTCGCTGGACTTTATTTATTTTTTTAAAAGATTTTGTTTATTTATTTGACAGAGATCACAAGCAGGCACAGAGGCAGGCAGAGAGAGAGGAGGAAGCAGGCTCCCTGCTGAGCAGAGAGCCAGATGTGGGGCTCGATCCCCGGATGCTGAGATCATGACCTGAGCTGAAGGCAGAGGCTTTAACCCCATGAGCCACCCAGGCGCCCCCTTCATGGGACTTTAAGTCAAAGTGACAACGACTAATGCCCTATCGGAGCCAGGCTGGGGACACAGGACAGAAGGCTCTGGGACATAGAGAAGCATTCTCTATGCTAAGACCTAACCATGAGTATCACTTCTGACCACATCTTAAAAACAGGTGAACGCAGAAGCGAGAAGCACCCGCACTGGAGGCATCCGCATCTGCAGCTTCTAAACGCGAGGGTGTGCG
>NW_022632178.1:0-907 GCF_010015895.1 Lontra canadensis | reverse complement strand
GCTGCCTTCAGCTCAGGTCACGATCCCAGCGTCCTGGAATTGAGTCCCCCATCAGGCTCCTTGCTGGGCAGGGAGCCTGCTTCTCCCTCTGCCTCTGCCTGCCACTCTTATCTGCTTGTGCTTGCTCTCTCCCTCTCGATCTCTGACAAATAAATAAATAAAATCCTTAAAAAAAAAAAAAAAGAAATGTGTTTCCAAATAATAGTACTCCAGGCTACTGACTGGTTTGCTACTGATTGGGTAAGGCGACCTGGCATTAGATGGCCAGCTCCAAATGGAACCCACTGGATCTGTGGAACTAACCTGTGGCCCTGCCTTCCTCCAGGGTGGATAGGTCGCTGTACCTTAGGATTTGCCTGGATTCATGGGCACATTACTAAAACCATCACCACTCCAGCTAATCTCCCCAATTTAAAGCAAAGATGGACACGATCTCTTTTTAAATGGTATGGTCACTTAACATCCATTTTTGCTCCATCTGTGGGACTAGAAGGTGTCATGTGGCATGTAGAAGCCCTTAATAAATATACTACAAAGGCACTCAGTGGTTCACTAAATAGCAGCTCTTTACTTAATATCGAAGTCTCACAGATACGCAAGGCAGTCCTACAGAATAGAATGGCCTTAGATGTCCTGACAGCAGCACAGGGTGGCACATGTGCAATTATCAAAGCAGAATGTTGCGTGTACATCCCAGACTATCACGAAAATGTCTCAGGACTAATAAAAGATATGAATACCCAGATTAAGGCTCTACAAGATCCTTCTCTCCCTCTCAGTGATTGGTTAAGTTCCTGGTTTAAAGGAGGACTATGGCCAACAATTAAAAATCTCCTTTTCGGGCTTTTCATTCTTATAGCCTTATTAATCTTAATGTGTTGCCTTGTTCATTGTTTCTCTACTTGGT
>NW_022632177.1:0-15477 GCF_010015895.1 Lontra canadensis | reverse complement strand
AATCTATGCCAACACAAACGGGATTGGCAAATCCTGTCAAGGTCAGGAAAGAAGAGACCTGAGGAATGAACCTTGGGAGACATCAACCTTAGACAGATAGCAACTCAGACAAGCAGAAGAAGGAGGAGGTCCCCTGGCAAACATGGTCAGAGGTAGAACAGTCAAGATCACGCCACAATTGCCAGGTAGGGAGGGCCAAGTGTATCGTGGTCTCACGACATATACGGTCACAGAAGCACAAATCATTCCACCTACTTTGTTTCGGCTGGATTCCACTCTTTCCATGGCAGTGACAGTTCAGGGTGAAACCCAGAAGTCTCTTGCCCATTTAGTTTTTGATCTGGTCAAAATGAGCTTTCACCATCTCGAGACTTCAAAATGAGGAGGCATTCATGTGACATTCACTTAGCCAGACATCAGTCAAGACCTCAGTGAACAAAAGGGCAGCTTCAGCTTTGGTTCCAGGATATAAGGCCTGGTTTGCTGCACTGAATTGCAGAGTGACTGGAGTACCTTATTTACCCTAGTGGAAGTTTTTGGGCTGTTCCCTTATCAAAAATATTCATATCAGGGTCACCTCTCTTTCTCTATCCCCCCACCCATGCTCACTCTTGCTGTCTTCATTCTCCTTCCTCCTCTTTCTTGTCTTTCTCTCCCTACCCCCTTCTTCCTCTCCCCACCCACATTTCCTACAAGATCTGCCAGTGGCTGTCTTGTTGAGATAATGAGACTTCTGTAATCATAGCACGGGACTAGCTCCGTGGTTGGTATTATCCTAGAACAAGCGCTGGTGATCTACCAGGGTCACCTGTTTATTCTCAAGCTGTGTGCATTGTTATCTTTCTTTTGTCATGTTTCCTACTGTGCTTGACATTCAAAGCCTATGTGAAAAGATGTTCTAAGAGGCTGAACCTTATGGCAACTGTCTGTCCTTTTCCCCAGGATGGAGACACTCCAAAAAAGACAAGCTCTGCTGCCATCACGGTTACCAACACGGCTATTGCCACTGCCACTGTCACTGCTACTGCCATTGTCACTGCCACTGTCACGGCCACTGCAACTGCCACGGCCACAGCCACTACTACAACCACTACCACAACCATCTCCACCATCACCTCCACAATCACTACGGGCCTCATGGATAGCAGTCACCTGGAGATGGCATCCTGGGCAGCCCTGCCTCTTCTGTCCAGCAGCACCGCCAATGTCCGGAGACCCAAGCTCACTTTTGACGACTCGTATGTTGTTCCCAGATCATCACAGATATGGTGTGGGGGCGGTGCATGGGGATGGGTGCATGCAGGATGGCTTTTTTAGCACCAAAGTAAGACTTCAGCAGCGGCCCCTCATCCCCACACATCCTCTGTCTGCACCAAGAAATGTCTTTGGCCCATTTTGATCATGGAGCTCTGGTACCATTTCCAAAGACAGGTGCTTAATTCTAGGTTGCTTTGACCCCCTTTCTTTCTTTTTTTTTAAATATTTTATTTATTTATTTGACAGAGAGAGAGAGAGAGATCACAAGTAGGCAGAGAGGCAGGCAGAGAGATGGGGGGAAGCAGGCTACCCAGCGAGCACAGAGCCTGATACGGGGCTCGATCCCAGGACTCTGAGATCATGACCTGACCCAAAGGCAGAGGCTTAACCCACTGAGCCATCCAGGTGCCCCTTGGCCCCCTTTCTTATCCATGTCCTCAGATTGAACAGAGCGCCAGCATCAGCTAGGTTCGATGGGGTCCACGGGATGTTCGGACAGTGGAATGATTGGGTTGCAGGGGCCAATAATGGGTCCCAGTGGGCCATTACACACTTCACATCCCACTTCTGGGCTTCTTTCAAAGTTGGTTATTCTGCAAATGCTAGCAGTCACCTGCCTTCTCCAAGGCATTGTCTTGGCATGGATTTATAGCAAAACTATTTGTGGTTCTTCCGTCTTTTGGGGAAAAGATGAAACTTTAAGGAGTCTGTTTTGTTTCTTTAGGGTTCACAATGCTGATTATTACATGCAAGAGGCTAAGAAGCTAAAGCACAAAGCTGATGCGCTGGTAGGTTTTTCCCTTCTCGCTGCGTCCCTCCCATTCCGGTATCATGTTTTGAAGGGAAACAAAGAAGTCATCTTATCAATAAGTCCAACTGCCTCATTGCTATGCTGACATAGGCAGATTGGGTCTGATTCATTCCTTACACCAGAATTCCCGAGCTTTTTGCAGCATGTTGCCCTGCCCTTACTCATGTTCTTGCTCTTCTTCCCCTTGCCCTAACTTCTCAACTTAAATGCCACATACTGTTGCGGGCTTTCAAGTGAATTCGAGATGACTTTTGAAACTTCCCTGGAGAAAGTGGGAAATCCCTTTGGTTTCAGTAAATCAAAACTGGTGTAGACAGAGACAAAGTGGTTGACAGCTGGTCAGGTGGCCTCAAAAAATGGCTTTGAGAAACCCAGGTGTGTAGAAAAAAATGCAGCTCCGTGCTGCACTGATTCCATGTTTCCAGGTGAGGCCCACAGTCAGGCTAGGACCCCACACAGAGAAATGAAGTTCTGTCATCCAGAGTTCTGAGGACACATGGCCCTGTTTCCTCCAAGGGTCTTGGCCACTGAGACCAACGATGATCTCAGCATGTTGAGTTGTCTTGATTGCTCCTCCTAATGGGGGTCTCAGCCACATGTCACAATTACTCAGGAAGCTTTAAAATAAACCCAATGCCCAAGCCTCACCCCAGATAGATGGAATCAGAATTTCTGAGATGGGGACCTAGGCATAGATATTAATACTCTCTACTGCCCCCAGAGAAGGGCAGTGCCTCAGTTCAGGGTCCTCACCTCAGTTCAACTCCATTATGTTAAAAAAAGAAAAAAGCCCACTGTCCTCCATCATGGCAGTGTGTCTATCCAGGACTTAGCTGGCTCACAATGTTGGACAGTCATTTTCCCACTGCGGTCCAAATTGCTCAGGTATTGTCTACGGCTAACCTTTCTGTGGCAGGAGCGCTCTTTGAAAGCTATTGTCCCCTGCTCCTGCAGACAAAAATGACAAGGCAGGCTGGGTACCCGCTCCACTGGAGATGCTGAAGAGACTCATGGGCTCATGGAGTGGGACCATGTAGGAGAGGTTTGGAGGAACAGAAAAATCAGAGTCACAGAGATATATATTTATATAGGGTTAAGAGCCAACATCACTCTGTACCTTCCAGGGCTGTGTTTATGTGTATCCCCAAAATCACTTCTTGTCTAAGCCATTTAGAAAATGCATTTTCATTTGAGGTGTCTCCAACGCCCCTTGAGGGCAAAAGCCAGTTTTGGGGGTAAAGTAAAAAAGTCAGACATTGGAATGGTGCATGACCCTCCAGTCCACAGGGCACGAAGAGATGCTGAGCATACTTTTGGTCTTTATGTTTCGATGGAGGTGTGTGAAAAAAATACCTCAAATAACTCCCACAGGGTTCAGGGGAGAGGTGGTAATGATGGAAACAAAGGTTGAGAGACATTCATTTAGAGGAAGATATCTTTGCTAGGCTCATGTCTGTGCCAGACCCAGAGGCCCTCTGTTGTTTGAACGCCTTGGTTTATGGATGGGGAAACTGAGGCCTGGGACCAGGGTAGGACCTGGCCACAAAGTGGCACAATGACCACGTAATCATCTTTCTGGACTTTTCAGTCTCTCCTTTTGGAAAAAGAGAGGTTTGGTCTAGGAGATCTTTAGGAAACCTTCCTGCTGTGGGTTTTTGAATGAGAAATCACTTTGAAAAATCAAGATGTAAGGAAGAGTTTCCTCACAAGAGAGGCAGTCAGAGCCAGATTACCTAAGGAAATAATCAGGTGAGGCACGAGAAGGAGGAGATAGTTTACATACACACACATAGGTTTTCATAAAATCGCTTTGAACGTTGTTGAAACCAATATTCTTCCATAACAGCTCACAGTGAGGAAACTGCAGAACATTTATTGTAAAAAGAGTCATTTACAACAGTGGTTCTGTAGGACCTGTAACTCATCATTTTATAGTTGTACTTAATCCTTTTCCAGAGACAACTACTCTGCCATTTTGAGAATTGAAACCTTCACAGCTGCAAGAAAATATTTTGATAAAAGGTATACAAGAAAATTAAAATAGCTAAATCTGCATTATATTGGTTCTTTTTACATAAAATCTCATATTAGTGGAATTCTTACATCCAGCTATCAAAAAGTTGAAAACATTAAATACTGTTATAAAATACTCACTATAAAAGTGTCATATATAATATTCATTATACATAAAAAAGAAATCAGTATGTCTGAGTCAGTTTAATCATGACCATTATCGGGGTTAAAACCTTTTGCAATAAAATTTTACTAAACTAAAATATTTAGTGGTGCTATATTTTTTGGCTTTTTGACACACTATTTCAGGCCATCATTTACAATGAAAGTGATATGATTCTTGTCAACAGTCACACCAGAAGCTTCACATTTTTCATGACAATAGCATCAATTTGTTACTCCTCCCCTGGGGATGGGGTTGATGTGATCACAAAGACTGTATAGGGAAGTTGCCCATGAGTCTCATGAAAAGCAGAGTTTCAGGGCAAGGTCTGCCCATAGGATGTTCCAAGGCCCTGTCTAGTCAATTCCCTGGGGGGAGGGGTGCAAAATGGCCCTGGAGTTGAGACCTGCTCCTTTACCTGGGGGGGAGAAAAGAGGCAATATGCTGTTAACGAGTCATCTTCTTGTTTCAGTTTGAGAAATTTGGCAAAGCCGTGAATTATGCCGACGCAGCCTTGTCCTTCACTGAATGTGGCAATGCGATGGAGCGTGACCCTCTAGAAGCCAAGTCTCCCTATACCATGTACTCTGAGACCGTGGAGCTCCTCAGGTTAATGGCCTCTCTGCAGCAATCTTCCTAAGCTCATCTCAGTCGTAATTAGAAGCTGCTATGTTTTTTTAAAACTATCATTTCCTCCTACTAATGGTTTGTCTTACGCATCTTCTTCTTAGAAGTCATCGTAATTAGTTCTTGCCATTTTATTAATGTCATGGAAATTTATAATTGATGGACACTGCTTTTATAAATTATCCCCTTCAGAGGTTGTAACATGAGTGTTATAATTTGCAATATTCATAAAATTAAAATGGAAACGTAGTGGGTGGAAGTAAAGTATAATAATTTCACCATTTGGTATTGACACTGGCCTTTTCAAAGTGCAGTTTTATAATTCAAGGAAGGTGGCGCTATCAAGATTTCTGTTATAAACCATGGTTTTCTCAGAATTTCTGCGTTGGGTTGTTAAAAAGGAGGGGCCACTGTTCCTACACAAAGTTGGCTTGAGGGCAGCAGGTATGCATGAACTTCCCCTGTGTCTGTAACTTCAAGGAAACAGACAAGGTGGTAGGAGGGGGAGGGGTAAAGATTAGAAGATGCGAATAGGAACCAGTATATTAACTGCACAGATTATTGGTCTCATTTGCATTTGAAATGAAATTTCCTGGCCTGCCCTTGATCTTGGTGGAATAAAATTTGTGAGTAATCAGAAAAATTCCTGGAAGAAGCGGAAAGAGAAGAAATGCCCACTGTTGTATTTTCCAGCAATGTGCAGATATTTGTAAAATAATTGAAAAGCACCATCATTTGCTAGACGGACTAAATAATTGCTTTTGTTTGAGTGAGCAGTTCCTCACCTGATAAGTCCTTTCTATTCAGGTCACCTCTGGCTTGATTAATTGATAATGCCAGGCCTCGCTTTTACTGGTACAAATCGGAGACCCTTGTAATTAAACCTCCAGACAAACATTGAACACACTGAGCATGCATATTTATCCAGCAAAGTCTTCCAAAAGATCAAAAGAATGCACAGTATTATTTTAAAAAAAAAACCAACTGTGCTTCCATAGAATCAGAAGAGGAAGTTCAAGTCACTAAAGTAGGGGTTTATGAGGAAAGCAGCCTCACCTTGCCAGGCAACCACCTTTGGCTTTCTTCTGTTCAGAGAAGCATGTAAGGCATCTATCTCTCAGACTTGCTTTCTGCTCTGTAAAAGCCACCACCGCCATTCTGTAGCTTTTAACAGGAAATTGATTTCTCAGTGTATTCGAGGCCACCAGTGATTTTCAAAGACGCACAGGATGAAATTTCTGGCAAAAATTAAAAGTCAAGGGGCAGCATTAGTGAACAAACACAGAGAAAATTCATGTTCTCTATCCATCCAAACATGCAAACTTTTTTTAAAGGCACTTTTTAAATTAGTAGGAAAGTTAAAAAATACTAATACCTAGTGTTTAGATACACACATGCATACACGCGCCAAATAATGGTGACCTAGGCCTCACCTTTGCTGGGGGAATAGAAACTGATCATTATAAAGTGAGGGAAATTTGGCATTATGGAGGAAAACCTTTACAAATGAGCATTCATATCTTTTCAGCCAGTAATTCAACTTCTGGAAATGTGAATTTCCTGTACTGAAAAAAGTAATTGTGAGAGTAGAGCGAGTTATCTGTATGGTGTTAAGTTTGGCATATATTATAGCACACAATTAGAAGCAAACCAAATAATCAATCACAGAAGAGTAAGTAATTACACTGTAGTACACTCAACAGAATTCTTTGCAGCCAGTGAATATCAGCCACGATGGAGACTATATAACTGCAGAATTATATACACACCACATTTCTGGCCATGAAAAGCATGTTTCTGCCTATAGACCATGCGGGAAGGGAAATGAGATCCCAGCTGCAGTAGGGTGAAATGATGGGTGTTTCCCATCTCTCTATATTTTTCTTTTTTCTTCATTTTCTTTTAGGAAAACACATGCTTTCTTAAAGATACAAAAGCAGAGCATCATATTTCATTTCTGGTAAAAATGCAGTGCGAGTCTTGGAGTAACATTTATTCCCATTAGAAAACACTTCTTTTTCCATTATTATTTACAGGGGAGAATGTATGGACGTTCACTTTAGAGTCAATAGTTTGAAACTTTATCTTAATTGTTGATTCCCTAGCAGTTGTAAGAAATGATCAGGAAAGCTCCTCTGGCCCCGCGCCCAGTTTCCCCCAACAGTATCACAAACAAGATAGTGACATTGACAAAATCCATGGACTTCTTTCAGAGTTTCACATGCACCCCTTCGTGTGCCCTCTGTTTACATGTACAGATTTCGCATTTTCTGTAGAGCATGTGTGGGTATATATATGGGAGTGTATATATATATATTCATATGTATATGTATATATAAATATACATATATATATTTAAGCAAATTTCAGTTGGGAATAAAATGGGCTAAAACAATTTAGGTCTTCTGGTCCCTTGAGGCAACTGAAGTTCCATGAGCCACTCACTTCAAAAGTTGTTGCAATTAGAGGGTAACTAATATGAACATGGTTTTTAGTGACATAATATGTGGTGGAGAGATTTTTATCACTCTCTGGCAGTATGCTGGCCACAGAGAGAGCCCAGTTTTCTTCCTTCAAGCAATTATAGCAGCTCTGAGCCCTGGGAATATGCAGTAGAAATGTATTTGTGCAAACAAGTGGGACATCACAATGACTTGACATTTCAGTGATCCAACTGTCAAAGACAGTTTGATTTATTACATAATAAAAATCCTTTCGCTTAATATGGCAACAGAAGAGACCCACACCCAGTTCACAGGTCCTTTTGCTGGAAAATATTCCTTCATAGCAGTGGAGCTATAACCAGGAGACAGGGTGCCTGGTCTTAGGGGGCAAGCCCTGGGGCACCTGGTGTTCTGGGGAGGCTGTTAAAAATGGGGAGTCCATGGTGCAGGCTCTCCATCACCTTCTCATAAATAAGAATGAGCCCAGGCTGCCTGCACACTTCCAGCTTCCTTTTGCAATGCTGAACTCACTTACTTATTCCTCCACAGGTACCTGTGAAATTGCATTAAAGCTCAATGATTTTATTCAATGAATTGATTTTCAAGAGTCTAAATGCCCAGAATGGAATGTGCTCAGCTAGAAGAAAAAAATGAGAACCGTTCCACCTTTGATCACCCCAATGTGGAACGGTAACAATTAAAGAGAATGGAAAGACAAAATATACAAGCACCATAAATGAAAGGCTCTTAGACCGGCAAATGCTGTGAAATTGACCTTCCTCTTAAAAAAAATAAAACCACTTTCTATAGGAATATCTTCAAAACATGAGCCATTAGAAAAGACCTTTTTTAACTGTGTGATTGTGGGCTCCCCATGCCTATGTCAGACAGAGTCGTGTATTATTTACCTTGTCTGTCATGAACTCAACTGAGACGGACACCTGTGGCCGCCTATCATCGCAGACCAGTCATGCTGGTTAGCTAGAGTGCTCCTCAGGACGGTCTGTGGCCAGCATGGTTTTTGTTTGTTTTTATTTAAATTTCAGTTAGTTAACATACAGTGTTCTATCAGGTGTATGATACAGTGATTCAGCACTTCCATGCTTTCCCCCGGTCCTCATCGCAACAGGTGCACTCCTTAATCCCCATCACCTGGTTCCCCCCGCTCTCCCACACCTACCCAAGTCACCACCAGTTTGTTCTCTAGAGTTGAGTCTGTTTCTGAATTTGTCTCCCTTTTTTTCTGCCTTTGCTTGTTTGTTTTGTTTCTTCAATTCCACATATGAGTGAGATCATGCGGTATTTGTCCTCCGCTGACTGATTTAGTTCACTTAGCGTGACACGCTCTAGTTCCATCCACATCGTCGCCGATGGCGAGCATTCGTTCTTTTTGAGGATTTTGCCACACTATGGTGGTTCCACAGCACTGCCCTAGAAGGTGGGCTCCACATTTAGCTGACCTCTCCAGGGCTGACTTCTGTACGCCACTCTTTGGATCATCACTTCACACGTGTTTCCAGGAACGCATGTTCCTGCCCACCTGACCTACATTTTCCTCCCACCCCGAGCAAATGTGGCACTAAAGCGTTCAGGTGATGGGAATAGCAATGACTTCTAGACTCTCTGAAGGGTCGTGCGGATGGCACTTGAGCTTGTCCTTTCTCTTCAAAGGTACGCGATGAGACTGAAGAACTTTGCAAGCCCCTTGGCTTCGGATGGGGACAAAAAGCTGGCGGTATTATGGTAAGTCTCACAGAGGTTGCGAGCAAGCAGCTGAAATGTCACAGAAGGATTTGAAAACTCCAAATCGACTTAAGCTGCTTACCCCAGATCATTATTCTTGTTTTCCATTAAACTATTAAAGGATAACTAATGGATTTCTTCAGTCGCTGACTAAACATTTACTCTCCTAATTTATACCCTTATCAAGATGGGATTTTAATGCTTACCCCTTCTCTTTGAAGCATTTTCCTTTTTTTACTTCTGGCTCTCAGTAACTATAAGGGAGGGAACACAGCCTGTGACTCAGCATTTTTGTTGCATTAACATAATCCTTTCCTCCTTGCCACAGCTACAGGTGTTTATCACTTCTCTACTTGCGGATGTTCAAGCTGAAGAAGGACCATGCTATGAAGTACTCCAGATCACTGATGGAATATTTTAAGGTAATCCTTATTTTGTATAATTTATAAGTACCGGGTGGACAAAATCACTAATGAGACATGGCAAGCATGTGATTAAATGTCAAGGTTGTTGCTGCAACAGGCTTAGCCTCTGTCATCCCAGCCGGCCATGGCCCTCCTGCCTCTCTCCCTCGGGGCCCAGCAGAGAGCTCACCTCTGATTTGATTCCTGGGAGAGAAGGTGCAGTAGTGCGATCCCTTGATTACCTTCTGGACTGGCCAAATGACCCTTGACATCTTCCTGGTTGCAATCAGGGGAGTGATGCTGCCTTCTTCCCCACCCTGCATGGTAGGGACACACGAGGGGACACAGGTTGTGTCCGTGGTCATGGCCTGTCTCCTGTGAAGTGAGCAGCCAGCCCAGAAATGTCTTAACAGTGGGAGAAGTCGCTGCAGCCACCCTGGGCTCTAGGGGGATAGCCATTCCCGTAGGAGCCCTTTAGCCATGGGTAGCCTTGGAGGGCAGTGGTTGCACTTGAAAACTAGTGATCAAAATTAATTAATTAATTGATTAATTAAATAATAAAATAAAACAAAACAATTGATTGCTCTGGTTACCAAAATTAACTAGCACACAAACAAATAAATAAATCCATGGTCTAGGGAACTGGAGATTTTAGTTCACAAGCAAAAAAGGAAGGGAAGGGAAAGGAAAGCAAAGGGAAGGGAAGGAAAGGAAAAAGAAAGAAAAAGAAAAGAGAGGAAGGAAGGAAGGCATTTATCTGCAAAAGAATGCCAAAATTTAGGACTGAGCCCAGATAAAAACTGGCCACTGACTGGCTTCATGGTCTCCGAAGCTTCTGCTTCATTTGCAGCACGCCCCCCAAATGGTCATGATTTAGATTTGAGAAGGCTCAAGGCTCCTGTTGGTCATGTCTTAAAGGAAAAGGATGATTATTTATTATTATCATTATTATTATTATTTCTGCCATGTGCATGAGACTGCTTAGCTAAATTGCACCAAAACAGTTGTCCGAGATGAATTGAACCATGACCTTCACATTGGTCTCCCAAGTGCAGTAAGTGGCATAGGGCATGGCTGTAGGAGCACGCCGACTGGGCTGGGGAAAAGAGCACGTCCACCAGCTACTTCCTGGTGTGGTCACAATTCCATGAAGCTGGTGCTCATGTAGGGGTGATGCATCAAATACAACAGTTGCCCATCGCCCCCTCTACATCTCCGCTCTCCACCTGTGCCACAGAAAGGTGGCTCTCGAACCTGAGTGGGCATCTGGAGGCCCTGGGGAGCTCATGAACCCTGAGTCCATGGTCCCATTCTCAGAGTCTGCTACTGGAGGTCTGGGACAGGGCTGCAGAGCTGGCATGTGTAACGAGTTCCCAGGGGATCCTGCTGCCACTGCTGGTCTTGGGCTTATGCTTAGAGAGCCACAGCTCTAGTATCTATCCTCTTTGGCCTGTTCTTTGTGGTGTTCAGGGCACGGTAAAAATGCCAAACATATGTTGAATAACTCACTCTTCTGGCAGCGTGCTGAGCTGCTTTTAGATGAAAAACTGGAGTTTGCAGAACACAACTTAGATGCAGGTCTCCCTCCACGTGCCAGAGAAGTGTTGCCAGCCTGGGCTCCTGAAAATGCCTGACTCTCCCTAGCACCTCATTTGCAAATGGGGCTGGGCCGCAACCCAAGAGGCAGGGAGGAACATAACCTTGATCTTTGCCAGAGAAGGCCAGCCTGAGTCAGGCGGGGGGTTGGAGGGCTAGTCCTGTGCACTTTGGGCTCTGACCCAGTAATGTCATTGTGGAGAGCTGGACCACTGTCCTAATGTGGCGGTGCTGAATGCTCTAAAGGTGTGTGGCCCCCTCAAATGCAGGAGGCCCATTTTTGAAACCAGCCCAGTTCCATTCAGAGGGACAAAGAATCCTCAGTGGTCCATGGCAATGCACCCCCGGATCAGTGGCATTGCTAAACTGGGATTTGCCGGTCGCTCTGCTCAGTCCTGGCCCATTCCTGAGAAGTCAGAAATTACAGCCCACGTTGCATCCCAGGAAAAAGTTTGCCATGGGAGCTAAAGGTGAAAGGCTTGCCAGTACTCTGAAGAGCTTGTTTTGCAGAATAAATTTCAGATGAGGATAATTAAGCCACTTCTTGGAGAACTGAGTCTGATTTCACTGGGCCTTTTAGTATATAAGATCTTTCATCAAGTGACTTGCATGGTCCTGATTGGAGCCCGCTAATTATCCTACCCAGCTATTTTCATCGAGTGTGCGTCGTGGTGTGCTGACGTGCACTTAACATCCCAGCTCTGCGAACAGAACAGGAGGCATCCCGAAACGCTGCAATCAATATTAATGTACTCAAAATCACACTTCCATCTGTTTCTGAATTAATAAAACACAAAATAGATGTCCTTATTTCCCTCTCTCTCTCTCTTTTTTAGCAAAATGCCTCAAAAGTCGCTCAGATACCATCTCCCTGGGTAGGCAATGGAAAGTAAGTATCTTACGAAGATTGCTTTTTCAGAAACTCAGCAATTTAAGAGACCCCCCCCCAATATTTTGTATCAACAACTCAGGAGCGAAGGTCAGTCCTGACACTAGAGTGATTTTTGTGCACACGAAATTCTGGTCCAGTTTCAGCTAAGGGCAAGACAGAAAAGTTTAATGGGATGTAATTCCAAATTTCTTCAACTATTTGATCTTTAAGCCAAATTATGGCCATAAAAATATCTGTTAATGAGATGGCAAGCACCGTGCCATTTCAAGGGAGGCAGGGTAAAGTTAACTCCACGGCAGTGATTTTTCAATGATTCACTTGATAATGAAAGACCGATGAAATATTCATTGATACATACTAAGTGCCATTTAATAAAACCAAAGGCATAATAGTGTTGAGAATGTGAAGGCACTTAGTCAGCCAATTATCTGAGCTTTCATGGTGATCTTTATGTTAATACTAAAACACCCTGACCTAAAATACATAAAGCATCCACTCTACTGCTGATCTAAGGCTCAGCGGAATCCCCCAGTCTCTCCTCTGCTCAGAGTTGGAAGAGCACCCACTGGGTTCTGGGGCTGTCCCAAGCTCCCAGGGGGACTCAGGGAGGGGCAGGGCTGGTGGGTGGGGCACAGGGGTCCCTTCCCAACACTGAGCATGTTCCTCCAGCTCTAAAAGGAAAGAGCTGGACCCCTTGGCATCTGAGGCCCCTGCAAAGAGCCGTTCCTGCTAAGAGGAAGATTTGGAAGACCAGTTCTGTCCCTGCAGCGACCTGGCTCCATGCCTGCCCTTCTGTGCTTGAGCATCAGTGTTCCTTCTGATTCCAGTTCCTCCCTCACCACCCCAGGCCCACTTGCCACCACCACTGGGAAGGGAAACTCTGTGACTGCGGATCCAGGGTTTGACAAAGAGCTGCTTTTTCCATTTCTCATTGTTTCAAAATTCTTATGTCTCTGGTTCATACATTTTCTTCCAGAGTATGATAGTATCCTTTTGCCACTTTATAAATATCTACAAAGCGAATTCTCCAAGCAGTGGAACAGGAACTCTACTTCGATATCATAAAAATATTCAGAGTGAGGGAAGAGACCCATTAAAAACTCTGCATTATCTCAATTACTGTATTGAAAGGAAGTACCCTTTAAATTGTTGTTAAGTCTTACTTTTATGTTGTTGAACTAAAGCAAAAGAATGCTTCTTGCTAGAAGTTGAGAAAATAAAAATAACCATTGAAAGGCCCAGGGAAAGCTATTTTCTCTGAGCACAGAGTAGAGTGAGGGCAAGTTCAGGTAAGCAACCATTAAATGATTTCTGGGATTTTTTTTTTTCTTTTAATTCTGAAACGAAAGAACTAGAATGCATCCTAAGCTTGTGAAGTCACATTAAAAGCCTCCTGAAAGGATGTTTTAGGCAGCTTCTGTGTGAAGAAAGCTCACTCCCTTTGGTGGGCCAGAAAGATTTTGAATGAAGTAACTCCAAAGGGTCACCCAGGGGTTGCCTCTCATTCATTCAACAAACAACTCAGATACATTTCCACATGAGAGGCACACCTGACTCTGATGGGATCCCTGTACTCCAGAAGCACACAGTCCAGTGGAGGGAGGTGACAGATGTGTACAAAGGTCTATGGGAGCCCAAGAGAAAACAAGCTTGGTCTTCCCTGGATGGTCATGGAGGGCATCTTCTATACAAGCAAGACCATAGCCTGCTTGCCCCAACACATGAGTGTGGCTGGCACCACACAGGGCTCCAACAGGCACCTTCCAGGGGCAGCAACCCCTGACCATGAGGGCTGGGGGAGAAAATTGCAAAGAAGCAGTTGGAAGGAGAAGAACAATCTGCTTAGTACTGAACATGGATTGGCAGACTTTTTCTGAGGCTTAGATGTAATATCTGAGCACCATGTTTGGCACATAGTAACTTTACCATTTGAGCTGGAAAGCATACACTGTCCCACCCCTAGAACTTCCACAGCACTTGGCGTATACTTCGTCTTGGGCACTTATTCTAGCTTGTCAGAAACTCATGGGTCTTCTCCCCTACTAGACCATTCGTTCTTCCTAATAAGGGGCTATTCATTATTTCATTTACCACCTATTTGCTGAGTGTGTACTATGGATGAGACACTCTGCCAGGCACTTGACAGACACACCCCCATCCTTGTACTATATGTTGTGCTCCTACCCTCTCCAGAGCCTCTTCTATGTAGTGGATACTAAATAATGACAGAGGGATGGTTGGAAGACAGTTCATTCATTTATTTAACTAACATTCATTAAGTATGTAGTATGTGCACCAGGCACTGTTCTAGATTCTGGGTATAGACATAGACAGAAATCCCTGCCTTCCTTGAGGTCACCTTCTGTTAGAAGAAACAGAAAAAACTATGAGTTTTGCCAAATGGTGGTAAAGGTCATAGAACAAATGGAAACCAGGAAGGGAGATAGAAAGGTTGTCTGGGGATTGTATGGGGGAGCAGGACACCCATCTTGAATTGGGATGTTAGAGAAGGATGGTGGAGAATAGTCCATATAGATACCTAGGAGAAGTGCATTCCAAGCAGGACAACAGCCATCTTCCAAAGTGGGGTGTGCCTAATGAGTCTGATGAACAGCAAGGGGGTGAGTGTGGCTGAGAAATGGATTGGACCAGTGTGCTAATGGTGAAAGCAGTGGGAAGTTTGTGCCTGTGTGTACACCCTCATTTGCATGTGTCCTGAAAGTATGAAGAGAAAGACAAGATCTACAAGTAGACCCACAGAAAGAAAACAGGACAAGGAACTCCAAGCTGTGTGGAAAGCCAGGTAGGAGTTAGAGGCCCCCCAAGATGAGCGTTGCATTGTACCCTTGTAACCAGAGTCACAGCCTTCCTTAGGCAGGTTGGAATTCTTTCATCAGTACAATGTGGCCTGCAGATACACTCATCGGGAGGTCACTCCTAGAGCCTCGTGTAAGATCCACCATGACCAAAAGCAAACTCGTGCCCTAGCTTCCCTTGCATCCGCTGTTGATTGTTTACAAAAAAGTAGGCAATAAGAGGCAAAGAAAACCCTTCAGTTAGCATTTTGATGTTGTAAGCTCAAAAGGCCTTTTCTAGA
This sequence comes from Lontra canadensis, assembly GCF_010015895.1. Lineage (NCBI taxonomy): Eukaryota > Metazoa > Chordata > Mammalia > Carnivora > Mustelidae > Lontra > Lontra canadensis. Next base: position 430 of record NW_022632177.1, on the reverse strand, counting down.
TGTACAAAGTAAGCAGAGGTGGTGTGTTTCCCTTTGTGACTTCTGGACATGATTGGAAATCATTGAATCCACCCTTTTCTTTCAGTCAAGGAAAGGCTCAGCAAGGGGAAGGAAGGGAGATGCCCGGAGCACAGAGAAATTCAGGGCAGGGCCAGGGTTAGAATACAGGTATCCTGGGATTCCAGTACATTCTCTGTTCCCAGAATGACATGCTTCCCCTTTCAGCATTTGAGACACCTGACAGCTTTGTGAATTTTCTCCAGAGATTACAAATGAAGACATACTCACTTCTTGCCTTAATTTGGCATCGAAGAATTAATGACCACTACTTAGAGAAAAGTAAATAGCATTTGCAAGCAACCACAACAAAGAAATCCAACATTCACTCCCTGGTGTGTGTGTGTGTGTGTGTGTGTGTGTGTGTGTGTGT
>NW_022632176.1:0-15478 GCF_010015895.1 Lontra canadensis | reverse complement strand
AATCTATGCCAACACAAACGGGATTGGCAAATCCTGTCAAGGTCAGGGAAGAAGAGACCTGAGGAATGAACCTTGGGAGACATCAACCTTAGACAGATAGCAACTCAGACAAGCAGAAGAAGGAGGAGGTCCCCTGGCAAACATGGTCAGAGGTAGAACAGTCAAGATCACGCCACAATTGCCAGGTAGGGAGGGCCAAGTGTATCGTGGTCTCACGACATATACGGTCACAGAAGCACAAATCATTCCACCTACTTTGTTTCGGCTGGATTCCACTCTTTCCATGGCAGTGACAGTTCAGGGTGAAACCCAGAAGTCTCTTGCCCATTTAGTTTTTGATCTGGTCAAAATGAGCTTTCACCATCTCGAGACTTCAAAATGAGGAGGCATTCATGTGACATTCACTTAGCCAGACATCAGTCAAGACCTCAGTGAACAAAAGGGCAGCTTCAGCTTTGGTTCCAGGATATAAGGCCTGGTTTGCTGCACTGAATTGCAGAGTGACTGGAGTACCTTATTTACCCTAGTGGAAGTTTTTGGGCTGTTCCCTTATCAAAAATATTCATATCAGGGTCACCTCTCTTTCTCTATCCCCCCACCCATGCTCACTCTTGCTGTCTTCATTCTCCTTCCTCCTCTTTCTTGTCTTTCTCTCCCTACCCCCTTCTTCCTCTCCCCACCCACATTTCCTACAAGATCTGCCAGTGGCTGTCTTGTTGAGATAATGAGACTTCTGTAATCATAGCACGGGACTAGCTCCGTGGTTGGTATTATCCTAGAACAAGCGCTGGTGATCTACCAGGGTCACCTGTTTATTCTCAAGCTGTGTGCATTGTTATCTTTCTTTTGTCATGTTTCCTACTGTGCTTGACATTCAAAGCCTATGTGAAAAGATGTTCTAAGAGGCTGAACCTTATGGCAACTGTCTGTCCTTTTCCCCAGGATGGAGACACTCCAAAAAAGACAAGCTCTGCTGCCATCACGGTTACCAACACGGCTATTGCCACTGCCACTGTCACTGCTACTGCCATTGTCACTGCCACTGTCACGGCCACTGCAACTGCCACGGCCACAGCCACTACCACAACCACTACCACAACCATCTCCACCATCACCTCCACAATCACTACGGGCCTCATGGATAGCAGTCACCTGGAGATGGCATCCTGGGCAGCCCTGCCTCTTCTGTCCAGCAGCACCGCCAATGTCCGGAGACCCAAGCTCACTTTTGACGACTCGTATGTTGTTCCCAGATCATCACAGATATGGTGTGGGGGCGGTGCATGGGGATGGGTGCATGCAGGATGGCTTTTTTAGCACCAAAGTAAGACTTCAGCAGCGGCCCCTCATCCCCACACATCCTCTGTCTGCACCAAGAAATGTCTTTGGCCCATTTTGATCATGGAGCTCTGGTACCATTTCCAAAGACAGGTGCTTAATTCTAGGTTGCTTTGACCCCCTTTCTTTCTTTTTTTTTAAATATTTTATTTATTTATTTGACAGAGAGAGAGAGAGAGATCACAAGTAGGCAGAGAGGCAGGCAGAGAGATGGGGGGAAGCAGGCTACCCAGCGAGCACAGAGCCTGATACGGGGCTCGATCCCAGGACTCTGAGATCATGACCTGACCCAAAGGCAGAGGCTTAACCCACTGAGCCATCCAGGTGCCCCTTGGCCCCCTTTCTTATCCATGTCCTCAGATTGAACAGAGCGCCAGCATCAGCTAGGTTCGATGGGGTCCACGGGATGTTCGGACAGTGGAATGATTGGGTTGCAGGGGCCAATAATGGGTCCCATTGGGCCATTACACACTTCACATCCCACTTCTGGGCTTCTTTCAAAGTTGGTTATTCTGCAAATGCTAGCAGTCACCTGCCTTCTCCAAGGCATTGTCTTGGCATGGATTTATAGCAAAACTATTTGTGGTTCTTCCGTCTTTTGGGGAAAAGATGAAACTTTAAGGAGTCTGTTTTGTTTCTTTAGGGTTCACAATGCTGATTATTACATGCAAGAGGCTAAGAAGCTAAAGCACAAAGCTGATGCGCTGGTAGGTTTTTCCCTTCTCGCTGCGTCCCTCCCATTCCGGTATCATGTTTTGAAGGGAAACAAAGAAGTCATCTTATCAATAAGTCCAACTGCCTCATTGCTATGCTGACATAGGCAGATTGGGGCTGATTCATTCCTTACACCAGAATTCCCGAGCTTTTTGCAGCATGTTGCCCTGCCCTTACTCATGTTCTTGCTCTTCTTCCCCTTGCCCTAACTTCTCAACTTAAATGCCACATACTGTTGCGGGCTTTCAAGTGAATTCGAGATGACTTTTGAAACTTCCCTGGAGAAAGTGGGAAATCCCTTTGGTTTCAGTAAATCAAAACTGGTGTAGACAGAGACAAAGTGGTTGACAGCTGGTCAGGTGGCCTCAAAAAATGGCTTTGAGAAACCCAGGTGTGTAGAAAAAAATGCAGCTCCGTGCTGCACTGATTCCATGTTTCCAGGTGAGGCCCACAGTCAGGCTAGGACCCCACACAGAGAAATGAAGTTCTGTCATCCAGAGTTCTGAGGACACATGGCCCTGTTTCCTCCAAGGGTCTTGGCCACTGAGACCAACGATGATCTCAGCATGTTGAGTTGTCTTGATTGCTCCTCCTAATGGGGGTCTCAGCCACATGTCACAATTACTCAGGAAGCTTTAAAATAAACCCAATGCCCAAGCCTCACCCCAGATAGATGGAATCAGAATTTCTGAGATGGGGACCTAGGCATAGATATTAATACTCTCTACTGCCCCCAGAGAAGGGCAGTGCCTCAGTTCAGGGTCCTCACCTCAGTTCAACTCCATTATGTTAAAAAAAGAAAAAAGCCCACTGTCCTCCATCATGGCAGTGTGTCTATCCAGGACTTAGCTGGCTCACAATGTTGGACAGTCATTTTCCCACTGCGGTCCAAATTGCTCAGGTATTGTCTACGGCTAACCTTTCTGTGGCAGGAGCGCTCCTTTGAAAGCTATTGTCCCCTGCTCCTGCAGACAAAAATGACAAGGCAGGCTGGGTACCCGCTCCACTGGAGATGCTGAAGAGACTCATGGGCTCATGGAGTGGGACCATGTAGGAGAGGTTTGGAGGAACAGAAAAATCAGAGTCACAGAGATATATATTTATATAGGGTTAAGAGCCAACATCACTCTGTACCTTCCAGGGCTGTGTTTATGTGTATCCCCAAAATCACTTCTTGTCTAAGCCATTTAGAAAATGCATTTTCATTTGAGGTGTCTCCAACGCCCCTTGAGGGCAAAAGCCAGTTTTGGGGGTAAAGTAAAAAAGTCAGACATTGGAATGGTGCATGACCCTCCAGTCCACAGGGCACGAAGAGATGCTGAGCATACTTTTGGTCTTTATGTTTCGATGGAGGTGTGTGAAAAAAATACCTCAAATAACTCCCACAGGGTTCAGGGGAGAGGTGGTAATGATGGAAACAAAGGTTGAGAGACATTCATTTAGAGGAAGATATCTTTGCTAGGCTCATGTCTGTGCCAGACCCAGAGGCCCTCTGTTGTTTGAACGCCTTGGTTTATGGATGGGGAAACTGAGGCCTGGGACCAGGGTAGGACCTGGCCACAAAGTGGCACAATGACCACGTAATCATCTTTCTGGACTTTTCAGTCTCTCCTTTTGGAAAAAGAGAGGTTTGGTCTAGGAGATCTTTAGGAAACCTTCCTGCTGTGGGTTTTTGAATGAGAAATCACTTTGAAAAATCAAGATGTAAGGAAGAGTTTCCTCACAAGAGAGGCAGTCAGAGCCAGATTACCTAAGGAAATAATCAGGTGAGGCACGAGAAGGAGGAGATAGTTTACATACACACACATAGGTTTTCATAAAATCGCTTTGAACGTTGTTGAAACCAATATTCTTCCATAACAGCTCACAGTGAGGAAACTGCAGAACATTTATTGTAAAAAGAGTCATTTACAACAGTGGTTCTGTAGGACCTGTAACTCATCATTTTATAGTTGTACTTAATCCTTTTCCAGAGACAACTACTCTGCCATTTTGAGAATTGAAACCTTCACAGCTGCAAGAAAATATTTTGATAAAAGGTATACAAGAAAATTAAAATAGCTAAATCTGCATTATATTGGTTCTTTTTACATAAAATCTCATATTAGTGGAATTCTTACATCCAGCTATCAAAAAGTTGAAAACATTAAATACTGTTATAAAATACTCACTATAAAAGTGTCATATATAATATTCATTATACATAAAAAAGAAATCAGTATGTCTGAGTCAGTTTAATCATGACCATTATCGGGGTTAAAACCTTTTGCAATAAAATTTTACTAAACTAAAATATTTAGTGGTGCTATATTTTTTGGCTTTTTGACACACTATTTCAGGCCATCATTTACAATGAAAGTGATATGATTCTTGTCAACAGTCACACCAGAAGCTTCACATTTTTCATGACAATAGCATCAATTTGTTACTCCTCCCCTGGGGATGGGGTTGATGTGATCACAAAGACTGTATAGGGAAGTTGCCCATGAGTCTCATGAAAAGCAGAGTTTCAGGGCAAGGTCTGCCCATAGGATGTTCCAAGGCCCTGTCTAGTCAATTCCCTGGGGGGAGGGGTGCAAAATGGCCCTGGAGTTGAGACCTGCTCCTTTACCTGGGGGGGAGAAAAGAGGCAATATGCTGTTAACGAGTCATCTTCTTGTTTCAGTTTGAGAAATTTGGCAAAGCCGTGAATTATGCCGACGCAGCCTTGTCCTTCACTGAATGTGGCAATGCGATGGAGCGTGACCCTCTAGAAGCCAAGTCTCCCTATACCATGTACTCTGAGACCGTGGAGCTCCTCAGGTTAATGGCCTCTCTGCAGCAATCTTCCTAAGCTCATCTCAGTCGTAATTAGAAGCTGCTATGTTTTTTTAAAACTATCATTTCCTCCTACTAATGGTTTGTCTTACGCATCTTCTTCTTAGAAGTCATCGTAATTAGTTCTTGCCATTTTATTAATGTCATGGAAATTTATAATTGATGGACACTGCTTTTATAAATTATCCCCTTCAGAGGTTGTAACATGAGTGTTATAATTTGCAATATTCATAAAATTAAAATGGAAACGTAGTGGGTGGAAGTAAAGTATAATAATTTCACCATTTGGTATTGACACTGGCCTTTTCAAAGTGCAGTTTTATAATTCAAGGAAGGTGGCGCTATCAAGATTTCTGTTATAAACCATGGTTTTCTCAGAATTTCTGCGTTGGGTTGTTAAAAAGGAGGGGCCACTGTTCCTACACAAAGTTGGCTTGAGGGCAGCAGGTATGCATGAACTTCCCCTGTGTCTGTAACTTCAAGGAAACAGACAAGGTGGTAGGAGGGGGAGGGGTAAAGATTAGAAGATGCGAATAGGAACCAGTATATTAACTGCACAGATTATTGGTCTCATTTGCATTTGAAATGAAATTTCCTGGCCTGCCCTTGATCTTGGTGGAATAAAATTTGTGAGTAATCAGAAAAATTCCTGGAAGAAGCGGAAAGAGAAGAAATGCCCACTGTTGTATTTTCCAGCAATGTGCAGATATTTGTAAAATAATTGAAAAGCACCATCATTTGCTAGACGGACTAAATAATTGCTTTTGTTTGAGTGAGCAGTTCCTCACCTGATAAGTCCTTTCTATTCAGGTCACCTCTGGCTTGATTAATTGATAATGCCAGGCCTCGCTTTTACTGGTACAAATCGGAGACCCTTGTAATTAAACCTCCAGACAAACATTGAACACACTGAGCATGCATATTTATCCAGCAAAGTCTTCCAAAAGATCAAAAGAATGCACAGTATTATTTTAAAAAAAAAACCAACTGTGCTTCCATAGAATCAGAAGAGGAAGTTCAAGTCACTAAAGTAGGGGTTTATGAGGAAAGCAGCCTCACCTTGCCAGGCAACCACCTTTGGCTTTCTTCTGTTCAGAGAAGCATGTAAGGCATCTATCTCTCAGACTTGCTTTCTGCTCTGTAAAAGCCACCACCGCCATTCTGTAGCTTTTAACAGGAAATTGATTTCTCAGTGTATTCGAGGCCACCAGTGATTTTCAAAGACGCACAGGATGAAATTTCTGGCAAAAATTAAAAGTCAAGGGGCAGCATTAGTGAACAAACACAGAGAAAATTCATGTTCTCTATCCATCCAAACATGCAAACTTTTTTTAAAGGCACTTTTTAAATTAGTAGGAAAGTTAAAAAATACTAATACCTAGTGTTTAGATACACACATGCATACACGCGCCAAATAATGGTGACCTAGGCCTCACCTTTGCTGGGGGAATAGAAACTGATCATTATAAAGTGAGGGAAATTTGGCATTATGGAGGAAAACCTTTACAAATGAGCATTCATATCTTTTCAGCCAGTAATTCAACTTCTGGAAATGTGAATTTCCTGTACTGAAAAAAGTAATTGTGAGAGTAGAGCGAGTTATCTGTATGGTGTTAAGTTTGGCATATATTATAGCACACAATTAGAAGCAAACCAAATAATCAATCACAGAAGAGTAAGTAATTACACTGTAGTACACTCAACAGAATTCTTTGCAGCCAGTGAATATCAGCCACGATGGAGACTATATAACTGCAGAATTATATACACACCACATTTCTGGCCATGAAAAGCATGTTTCTGCCTATAGACCATGCGGGAAGGGAAATGAGATCCCAGCTGCAGTAGGGTGAAATGATGGGTGTTTCCCATCTCTCTATATTTTTCTTTTTTCTTCATTTTCTTTTAGGAAAACACATGCTTTCTTAAAGATACAAAAGCAGAGCATCATATTTCATTTCTGGTAAAAATGCAGTGCGAGTCTTGGAGTAACATTTATTCCCATTAGAAAACACTTCTTTTTCCATTATTATTTACAGGGGAGAATGTATGGACGTTCACTTTAGAGTCAATAGTTTGAAACTTTATCTTAATTGTTGATTCCCTAGCAGTTGTAAGAAATGATCAGGAAAGCTCCTCTGGCCCCGCGCCCAGTTTCCCCCAACAGTATCACAAACAAGATAGTGACATTGACAAAATCCATGGACTTCTTTCAGAGTTTCACATGCACCCCTTCGTGTGCCCTCTGTTTACATGTACAGATTTCGCATTTTCTGTAGAGCATGTGTGGGTATATATATGGGAGTGTATATATATATATTCATATGTATATGTATATATAAATATACATATATATATTTAAGCAAATTTCAGTTGGGAATAAAATGGGCTAAAACAATTTAGGTCTTCTGGTCCCTTGAGGCAACTGAAGTTCCATGAGCCACTCACTTCAAAAGTTGTTGCAATTAGAGGGTAACTAATATGAACATGGTTTTTAGTGACATAATATGTGGTGGAGAGATTTTTATCACTCTCTGGCAGTATGCTGGCCACAGAGAGAGCCCAGTTTTCTTCCTTCAAGCAATTATAGCAGCTCTGAGCCCTGGGAATATGCAGTAGAAATGTATTTGTGCAAACAAGTGGGACATCACAATGACTTGACATTTCAGTGATCCAACTGTCAAAGACAGTTTGATTTATTACATAATAAAAATCCTTTCGCTTAATATGGCAACAGAAGAGACCCACACCCAGTTCACAGGTCCTTTTGCTGGAAAATATTCCTTCATAGCAGTGGAGCTATAACCAGGAGACAGGGTGCCTGGTCTTAGGGGGCAAGCCCTGGGGCACCTGGTGTTCTGGGGAGGCTGTTAAAAATGGGGAGTCCATGGTGCAGGCTCTCCATCACCTTCTCATAAATAAGAATGAGCCCAGGCTGCCTGCACACTTCCAGCTTCCTTTTGCAATGCTGAACTCACTTACTTATTCCTCCACAGGTACCTGTGAAATTGCATTAAAGCTCAATGATTTTATTCAATGAATTGATTTTCAAGAGTCTAAATGCCCAGAATGGAATGTGCTCAGCTAGAAGAAAAAAATGAGAACCGTTCCACCTTTGATCACCCCAATGTGGAACGGTAACAATTAAAGAGAATGGAAAGACAAAATATACAAGCACCATAAATGAAAGGCTCTTAGACCGGCAAATGCTGTGAAATTGACCTTCCTCTTAAAAAAAATAAAACCACTTTCTATAGGAATATCTTCAAAACATGAGCCATTAGAAAAGACCTTTTTTAACTGTGTGATTGTGGGCTCCCCATGCCTATGTCAGACAGAGTCGTGTATTATTTACCTTGTCTGTCATGAACTCAACTGAGACGGACACCTGTGGCCGCCTATCATCGCAGACCAGTCATGCTGGTTAGCTAGAGTGCTCCTCAGGACGGTCTGTGGCCAGCATGGTTTTTGTTTGTTTTTATTTAAATTTCAGTTAGTTAACATACAGTGTTCTATCAGGTGTATGATACAGTGATTCAGCACTTCCATGCTTTCCCCCGGTCCTCATCGCAACAGGTGCACTCCTTAATCCCCATCACCTGGTTCCCCCCGCTCTCCCACACCTACCCAAGTCACCACCAGTTTGTTCTCTAGAGTTGAGTCTGTTTCTGAATTTGTCTCCCTTTTTTTCTGCCTTTGCTTGTTTGTTTTGTTTCTTCAATTCCACATATGAGTGAGATCATGCGGTATTTGTCCTCCGCTGACTGATTTAGTTCACTTAGCGTGACACGCTCTAGTTCCATCCACATCGTCGCCGATGGCGAGCATTCGTTCTTTTTGAGGATTTTGCCACACTATGGTGGTTCCACAGCACTGCCCTAGAAGGTGGGCTCCACATTTAGCTGACCTCTCCAGGGCTGACTTCTGTACGCCACTCTTTGGATCATCACTTCACACGTGTTTCCAGGAACGCATGTTCCTGCCCACCTGACCTACATTTTCCTCCCACCCCGAGCAAATGTGGCACTAAAGCGTTCAGGTGATGGGAATAGCAATGACTTCTAGACTCTCTGAAGGGTCGTGCGGATGGCACTTGAGCTTGTCCTTTCTCTTCAAAGGTACGCGATGAGACTGAAGAACTTTGCAAGCCCCTTGGCTTCGGATGGGGACAAAAAGCTGGCGGTATTATGGTAAGTCTCACAGAGGTTGCGAGCAAGCAGCTGAAATGTCACAGAAGGATTTGAAAACTCCAAATCGACTTAAGCTGCTTACCCCAGATCATTATTCTTGTTTTCCATTAAACTATTAAAGGATAACTAATGGATTTCTTCAGTCGCTGACTAAACATTTACTCTCCTAATTTATACCCTTATCAAGATGGGATTTTAATGCTTACCCCTTCTCTTTGAAGCATTTTCCTTTTTTTACTTCTGGCTCTCAGTAACTATAAGGGAGGGAACACAGCCTGTGACTCAGCATTTTTGTTGCATTAACATAATCCTTTCCTCCTTGCCACAGCTACAGGTGTTTATCACTTCTCTACTTGCGGATGTTCAAGCTGAAGAAGGACCATGCTATGAAGTACTCCAGATCACTGATGGAATATTTTAAGGTAATCCTTATTTTGTATAATTTATAAGTACCGGGTGGACAAAATCACTAATGAGACATGGCAAGCATGTGATTAAATGTCAAGGTTGTTGCTGCAACAGGCTTAGCCTCTGTCATCCCAGCCGGCCATGGCCCTCCTGCCTCTCTCCCTCGGGGCCCAGCAGAGAGCTCACCTCTGATTTGATTCCTGGGAGAGAAGGTGCAGTAGTGCGATCCCTTGATTACCTTCTGGACTGGCCAAATGACCCTTGACATCTTCCTGGTTGCAATCAGGGGAGTGATGCTGCCTTCTTCCCCACCCTGCATGGTAGGGACACACGAGGGGACACAGGTTGTGTCCGTGGTCATGGCCTGTCTCCTGTGAAGTGAGCAGCCAGCCCAGAAATGTCTTAACAGTGGGAGAAGTCGCTGCAGCCACCCTGGGCTCTAGGGGGATAGCCATTCCCGTAGGAGCCCTTTAGCCATGGGTAGCCTTGGAGGGCAGTGGTTGCACTTGAAAACTAGTGATCAAAATTAATTAATTAATTGATTAATTAAATAATAAAATAAAACAAAACAATTGATTGCTCTGGTTACCAAAATTAACTAGCACACAAACAAATAAATAAATCCATGGTCTAGGGAACTGGAGATTTTAGTTCACAAGCAAAAAAGGAAGGGAAGGGAAAGGAAAGCAAAGGGAAGGGAAGGAAAGGAAAAAGAAAGAAAAAGAAAAGAGAGGAAGGAAGGAAGGCATTTATCTGCAAAAGAATGCCAAAATTTAGGACTGAGCCCAGATAAAAACTGGCCACTGACTGGCTTCATGGTCTCCGAAGCTTCTGCTTCATTTGCAGCACGCCCCCCAAATGGTCATGATTTAGATTTGAGAAGGCTCAAGGCTCCTGTTGGTCATGTCTTAAAGGAAAAGGATGATTATTTATTATTATCATTATTATTATTATTTCTGCCATGTGCATGAGACTGCTTAGCTAAATTGCACCAAAACAGTTGTCCGAGATGAATTGAACCATGACCTTCACATTGGTCTCCCAAGTGCAGTAAGTGGCATAGGGCATGGCTGTAGGAGCACGCCGACTGGGCTGGGGAAAAGAGCACGTCCACCAGCTACTTCCTGGTGTGGTCACAATTCCATGAAGCTGGTGCTCATGTAGGGGTGATGCATCAAATACAACAGTTGCCCATCGCCCCCTCTACATCTCCGCTCTCCACCTGTGCCACAGAAAGGTGGCTCTCGAACCTGAGTGGGCATCTGGAGGCCCTGGGGAGCTCATGAACCCTGAGTCCATGGTCCCATTCTCAGAGTCTGCTACTGGAGGTCTGGGACAGGGCTGCAGAGCTGGCATGTGTAACGAGTTCCCAGGGGATCCTGCTGCCACTGCTGGTCTTGGGCTTATGCTTAGAGAGCCACAGCTCTAGTATCTATCCTCTTTGGCCTGTTCTTTGTGGTGTTCAGGGCACGGTAAAAATGCCAAACATATGTTGAATAACTCACTCTTCTGGCAGCGTGCTGAGCTGCTTTTAGATGAAAAACTGGAGTTTGCAGAACACAACTTAGATGCAGGTCTCCCTCCACGTGCCAGAGAAGTGTTGCCAGCCTGGGCTCCTGAAAATGCCTGACTCTCCCTAGCACCTCATTTGCAAATGGGGCTGGGCCGCAACCCAAGAGGCAGGGAGGAACATAACCTTGATCTTTGCCAGAGAAGGCCAGCCTGAGTCAGGCGGGGGGTTGGAGGGCTAGTCCTGTGCACTTTGGGCTCTGACCCAGTAATGTCATTGTGGAGAGCTGGACCACTGTCCTAATGTGGCGGTGCTGAATGCTCTAAAGGTGTGTGGCCCCCTCAAATGCAGGAGGCCCATTTTTGAAACCAGCCCAGTTCCATTCAGAGGGACAAAGAATCCTCAGTGGTCCATGGCAATGCACCCCCGGATCAGTGGCATTGCTAAACTGGGATTTGCCGGTCGCTCTGCTCAGTCCTGGCCCATTCCTGAGAAGTCAGAAATTACAGCCCACGTTGCATCCCAGGAAAAAGTTTGCCATGGGAGCTAAAGGTGAAAGGCTTGCCAGTACTCTGAAGAGCTTGTTTTGCAGAATAAATTTCAGATGAGGATAATTAAGCCACTTCTTGGAGAACTGAGTCTGATTTCACTGGGCCTTTTAGTATATAAGATCTTTCATCAAGTGACTTGCATGGTCCTGATTGGAGCCCGCTAATTATCCTACCCAGCTATTTTCATCGAGTGTGCGTCGTGGTGTGCTGACGTGCACTTAACATCCCAGCTCTGCGAACAGAACAGGAGGCATCCCGAAACGCTGCAATCAATATTAATGTACTCAAAATCACACTTCCATCTGTTTCTGAATTAATAAAACACAAAATAGATGTCCTTATTTCCCTCTCTCTCTCTCTTTTTTAGCAAAATGCCTCAAAAGTCGCTCAGATACCATCTCCCTGGGTAGGCAATGGAAAGTAAGTATCTTACGAAGATTGCTTTTTCAGAAACTCAGCAATTTAAGAGACCCCCCCCCAATATTTTGTATCAACAACTCAGGAGCGAAGGTCAGTCCTGACACTAGAGTGATTTTTGTGCACACGAAATTCTGGTCCAGTTTCAGCTAAGGGCAAGACAGAAAAGTTTAATGGGATGTAATTCCAAATTTCTTCAACTATTTGATCTTTAAGCCAAATTATGGCCATAAAAATATCTGTTAATGAGATGGCAAGCACCGTGCCATTTCAAGGGAGGCAGGGTAAAGTTAACTCCACGGCAGTGATTTTTCAATGATTCACTTGATAATGAAAGACCGATGAAATATTCATTGATACATACTAAGTGCCATTTAATAAAACCAAAGGCATAATAGTGTTGAGAATGTGAAGGCACTTAGTCAGCCAATTATCTGAGCTTTCATGGTGATCTTTATGTTAATACTAAAACACCCTGACCTAAAATACATAAAGCATCCACTCTACTGCTGATCTAAGGCTCAGCGGAATCCCCCAGTCTCTCCTCTGCTCAGAGTTGGAAGAGCACCCACTGGGTTCTGGGGCTGTCCCAAGCTCCCAGGGGGACTCAGGGAGGGGCAGGGCTGGTGGGTGGGGCACAGGGGTCCCTTCCCAACACTGAGCATGTTCCTCCAGCTCTAAAAGGAAAGAGCTGGACCCCTTGGCATCTGAGGCCCCTGCAAAGAGCCGTTCCTGCTAAGAGGAAGATTTGGAAGACCAGTTCTGTCCCTGCAGCGACCTGGCTCCATGCCTGCCCTTCTGTGCTTGAGCATCAGTGTTCCTTCTGATTCCAGTTCCTCCCTCACCACCCCAGGCCCACTTGCCACCACCACTGGGAAGGGAAACTCTGTGACTGCGGATCCAGGGTTTGACAAAGAGCTGCTTTTTCCATTTCTCATTGTTTCAAAATTCTTATGTCTCTGGTTCATACATTTTCTTCCAGAGTATGATAGTATCCTTTTGCCACTTTATAAATATCTACAAAGCGAATTCTCCAAGCAGTGGAACAGGAACTCTACTTCGATATCATAAAAATATTCAGAGTGAGGGAAGAGACCCATTAAAAACTCTGCATTATCTCAATTACTGTATTGAAAGGAAGTACCCTTTAAATTGTTGTTAAGTCTTACTTTTATGTTGTTGAACTAAAGCAAAAGAATGCTTCTTGCTAGAAGTTGAGAAAATAAAAATAACCATTGAAAGGCCCAGGGAAAGCTATTTTCTCTGAGCACAGAGTAGAGTGAGGGCAAGTTCAGGTAAGCAACCATTAAATGATTTCTGGGATTTTTTTTTTTCTTTTAATTCTGAAACGAAAGAACTAGAATGCATCCTAAGCTTGTGAAGTCACATTAAAAGCCTCCTGAAAGGATGTTTTAGGCAGCTTCTGTGTGAAGAAAGCTCACTCCCTTTGGTGGGCCAGAAAGATTTTGAATGAAGTAACTCCAAAGGGTCACCCAGGGGTTGCCTCTCATTCATTCAACAAACAACTCAGATACATTTCCACATGAGAGGCACACCTGACTCTGATGGGATCCCTGTACTCCAGAAGCACACAGTCCAGTGGAGGGAGGTGACAGATGTGTACAAAGGTCTATGGGAGCCCAAGAGAAAACAAGCTTGGTCTTCCCTGGATGGTCATGGAGGGCATCTTCTATACAAGCAAGACCATAGCCTGCTTGCCCCAACACATGAGTGTGGCTGGCACCACACAGGGCTCCAACAGGCACCTTCCAGGGGCAGCAACCCCTGACCATGAGGGCTGGGGGAGAAAATTGCAAAGAAGCAGTTGGAAGGAGAAGAACAATCTGCTTAGTACTGAACATGGATTGGCAGACTTTTTCTGAGGCTTAGATGTAATATCTGAGCACCATGTTTGGCACATAGTAACTTTACCATTTGAGCTGGAAAGCATACACTGTCCCACCCCTAGAACTTCCACAGCACTTGGCGTATACTTCGTCTTGGGCACTTATTCTAGCTTGTCAGAAACTCATGGGTCTTCTCCCCTACTAGACCATTCGTTCTTCCTAATAAGGGGCTATTCATTATTTCATTTACCACCTATTTGCTGAGTGTGTACTATGGATGAGACACTCTGCCAGGCACTTGACAGACACACCCCCATCCTTGTACTATATGTTGTGCTCCTACCCTCTCCAGAGCCTCTTCTATGTAGTGGATACTAAATAATGACAGAGGGATGGTTGGAAGACAGTTCATTCATTTATTTAACTAACATTCATTAAGTATGTAGTATGTGCACCAGGCACTGTTCTAGATTCTGGGTATAGACATAGACAGAAATCCCTGCCTTCCTTGAGGTCACCTTCTGTTAGAAGAAACAGAAAAAACTATGAGTTTTGCCAAATGGTGGTAAAGGTCATAGAACAAATGGAAACCAGGAAGGGAGATAGAAAGGTTGTCTGGGGATTGTATGGGGGAGCAGGACACCCATCTTGAATTGGGATGTTAGAGAAGGATGGTGGAGAATAGTCCATATAGATACCTAGGAGAAGTGCATTCCAAGCAGGACAACAGCCATCTTCCAAAGTGGGGTGTGCCTAATGAGTCTGATGAACAGCAAGGGGGTGAGTGTGGCTGAGAAATGGATTGGACCAGTGTGCTAATGGTGAAAGCAGTGGGAAGTTTGTGCCTGTGTGTACACCCTCATTTGCATGTGTCCTGAAAGTATGAAGAGAAAGACAAGATCTACAAGTAGACCCACAGAAAGAAAACAGGACAAGGAACTCCAAGCTGTGTGGAAAGCCAGGTAGGAGTTAGAGGCCCCCCAAGATGAGCGTTGCATTGTACCCTTGTAACCAGAGTCACAGCCTTCCTTAGGCAGGTTGGAATTCTTTCATCAGTACAATGTGGCCTGCAGATACACTCATCGGGAGGTCACTCCTAGAGCCTCGTGTAAGATCCACCATGACCAAAAGCAAACTCGTGCCCTAGCTTCCCTTGCATCCGCTGTTGATTGTTTACAAAAAAGTAGGCAATAAGAGGCAAAGAAAACCCTTCAGTTAGCATTTTGATGTTGTAAGCTCAAAAGGCCTTTTCTAGATGTACAAAGTAAGCAGAGGTGGTGTGTTTCCCTTTGTGACTTCTGGACATGATTGGAAATCATTGAATCCACCCTTTTCTTTCAGTCAAGGAAAGGCTCAGCAAGGGGAAGGAAGGGAGATGCCCGGAGCACAGAGAAATTCAGGGCAGGGCCAGGGTTAGAATACAGGTATCCTGGGATTCCAGTACATTCTCTGTTCCCAGAATGACATGCTTCCCCTTTCAGCATTTGAGACACCTGACAGCTTTGTGAATTTTCTCCAGAGATTACAAATGAAGACATACTCACTTCTTGCCTTAATTTGGCATCGAAGAATTAATGACCACTACTTAGAGAAAAGTAAATAGCATTTGCAAGCAACCACAACAAAGAAATCCAACATTCACTCCCTGGTGTGTGTGTGTGTGTGTGTGTGTGTGTGTGTGTGTGT